>NC_073719.1:15851356-16031925 GCF_023634085.1 Falco cherrug | reverse complement strand
TGGAATATGTTATGCTTGTCAACTGTGCATTAAATGAGAGGTGGCTGGAAGGATTCTTTACACAGCTCTGTGTAGAAGCATGCATGTTGTAATCAGCGTGGAATAGGCATATGTTAGCTCAGCTTTGAAGGTGCTCTTATTTTCCAGCATTGGGAAGCTGGGGCAATTGTAACAGAGTGCTGGCAGTTCTTCCTTTTTTGCGTGTTGTTCCCAGGCTGTACAGTGCCAGCAAGAAGAATGTGTAGCTATTCTGCTAGAGCACGGTGCCAACCCCCATCTGGCGGATGCTGACGGCAACACTGCCCTTCACCTTGCTGTCCGATCTCCTAATACAACCGTAGCGGGGCTGTTACTTGAGCATAATGCCAATATTGATGCTCGGAATAAGGTAAATTTTTGTATTTGTTGAAGAAGTTCTTTCAAAAAGTTGTACTAGTATTTCTCTTGTAGGGTTTTTTTTCTTTTATTTTTAAATGTATTTATCTGTCCTTTCAGGAGGGAAACACTCCGCTTATTCTTGCTATCTCTGAACGTCATGAAGATATAGCAGAGTTTCTTCTGCAGAGAGGAGCTGATGTGCATGCTCGAGATCACTGTGAAAGGTGAGTGGTTTGTCAAAACGCTGCATGGGTCTCTTTAGTATTCTTTAGGTTGGATTAATCAGAGGCATGAGAGTGAGCTCTGAAAAAACCCGGGGAGCCACATAGCAGCTATTTCTGTGTGACTTGTGAAAGCACATCTGTGCTTGGCTGTTGTCATACCTCAGTGGGTGCTTTCCTCGTTGAGGGTTACAAGAAGGCATTGTCTGTGGTGGCCCTTCTGGCAGGAAACATGCTGTTAGCTCAGCAGCACTGCCTCAATTTGAAAAAACATCTCCTGCATAGTGGCGTAGTTTGTACGTGAGTGTTGTCTATGTGGAAGCTTTGTCTGAAGATTGAACGTTTGCTTGTTTTGACTCCCTCTTGCATTTTATGGTTGCTCTTAATATTTAATGAAAACTGCTTTTTCTTTTGCTCATTCAGTAATGAGGAAAGTAGTTTTTGAGAGCAAACAGGAATAAAAATAATTACAGTGTCTGTGTCAAATGATCTACTTAATAACATATTTTTGGTGTTTCAGAACCCCACTTATGACTGCAGCATCTGGTGGACAGCTTAATTTAATAAAAGTTCTTCTTCGATATGGTGCTGATCTTTTCCATAAAGACAGTAACGGATGGACAGCTGAGGATTATGCTGTTACTCATGGATATTCTAGGTAAATTTTTGACTTTATTGTTAGAATAGGTTGTCAGTTGTCAGTGTGGCTTTTGAATGTTTTTGGTAATAGCAGCAAGGTTTAATGGTGTGTTGAAAGCTTCAGGACAGACAGTGCTCGGTGACGTCTTCTGATACGTATTGTTCCCTGTGTCTACTATTAATCTGGATGTTGAAGAAAATTTCCGCCCCGAATTGTCTGTTAGATTTCAAGTTTTGATGCTAAACTTGCACCTGCCCAATACAAACTCTAAAACATGTCTGCATCCTACAGTTACCCAGAGGTAGAATGTGGCAAACTGAAATGCATGTCAGTCCTCTCCTCAGACCAGCACCATTGTCCTTACTGACTTCCACTACAATGAGCAGGAACTACCAGCCTTTTCTTTCAGAGATCTAACATATCCCTTTTGTTAAAATCTTAAGCAGTTTCACCCCTCTTATGGATAGCTTTGTACCTGTGCGTATCCCTTCTCTAAGGTGGTTATGTGTGCTTAACAGCTAGGCTGAAAATACTGTGCCGAGCTGGAGCTAATAGCTTCATAGGTGTGGATATGCACCTCTAGAGTGAACGTGACTGTAGTGAATATTGAAGTAGGTAGTAGCCGTGCAGTAAGTTCTGTGTGTATTACTCTCAGTGAATGCATACAAGTATATGAATTCCTACGGCTATGAATACGTGTAGGGTGGATAAGTGGCTGTTAACTGTTCTATTAAACTGTATAAGCAAGTATGTGGTTGTTTTTACCGAATACGTTTCTTCTCTTTCCCTATATAGTCTTTGTACACAACTGGTGGCATACGCATTCCGGGGAGACAGAGACGAAGGTGGTGCACAAGGCGACACAGTACCTGGCATTCCTCACCGGGCCGGAGCTGCTGGCTTGACGTTGGGTGCACCTGCTGTGGACAGAGGAGGTAGGATCTTTAATCACGCAGGAGCTCACGAGGAAAATCACTGTGGCCTTTTCTTTAGGGGGTTTGTGTTGTCAGCGCTCGCTGTGTTCGCCGTTGACTTTAGGGGAGGCATCAGGTGGGGTAGCGCAAGAAGCTTTGTGAATATGCTGACTTGTTGCTGGTTGGAGGTGCTTCTTGTCAGGGGTGAAGGCAGCTGCGGTTTGTGTGCTACGGGCCCACGTACGGGGTTGTTGCGTTCTGCCTGCCAGATTGCCCATCTGTCTAGGTTTTCATACCGAGAGAGAAGGGGGACAGGGAAGGAACTAGGTGAGTGGTTTTGGGTTTGGGGTGTGTACTTGTACCTGTAGATGGCCATTCAGATTGTGAAAACAAATTGCAAAAGGTTCATCCTGAGTAGCTGTTCATCTTCCTGTGGTTGGGAAGCAACAGATGAGTTAGCAGGACTGTACATGTCTTGTTGATTTCCACTGAGTTTGTGCAGTGGTGTTTTAATATTAATAGTTTCACCTGCACTAAGCTGCTTTTAGTGAGTTGTCTTATTTCTCAGCATCAGTTACGGTTGTTTCTGTGTAGGTGCTGTAGAGACATACTTAGGAAAAATCGTCTTGGAAAAGTCACTTGGTTAGAAACAATAATGCAACTTCTGTGTGTACTGTATCTTCATGGACATAGTTTGATTCCAGTAAAAATAAATAACACTTCTACTTCCAGTAATTTTATGAAATAAACGTTAAAAAGTCCATATTAACTTGTGATCCAGAAAAAAAATTGAATTGCCTTGTTATCAAAAAATTAGCTCCTTCAGTGAGTTCATTTTAAATTAAAAAAACCAACCAAACAACTCCTTAATTTTTAAGATCCAGTCTATGCTTATGAGCTCATATAGCCCTAGAGGAATCTTAGAAAACTAATCTTTTAATATAGATCGAACTTCTTGTACTTTACATCTCAGGCCCTACAGTGGGAAGTTCTATCCTTTCTGGTTTTTTTAAGGGTGTTACATGAGAACTTTGTGGCAAATGGGCAGCAGACAGTGTTCAAACACAGTTTATTACTCCTTTTTTAAATATGTCGTGAAATATGAGCAAAACATGGGCTATTTTTCCGAGTTCACTTTTCCCAGATAGGGGAATTTAATTTAGAGCCAAACTTTGTTCCTTTGACTTAGGACTAGTTATTTTGATCTAGTCAGCGATGTGTAAAGTTTCTTGATAGACTGAAGGAAGATGCGGAGGTTTTTATATTTTATTTTATTTTTGGAAAGGGCTTGGTACAGGTAGTTTAATCAACAAAATGTTGCTTTTACCCAAACAGCACTCTGTGGCTGCCTCCTGTGCACATAGATAATTGCTGTGGTACCACATTGTGATGACTGACAGGCCCGGGTTATTTTAAAATATGTGGCTTGAAGAATAATACTGTTGTGTGATTCCAAAATTGATATGCCCTCAGGGAAATAGGGGTTCTTGAACCAAGTGATTTGCTCGGTTCCTTGAAGACTACTAGCATAAGTCCACAATGTTATGGGAAAACCTCACTTGAAGAGGCATAGGAAGTGTGAAGAGCATATTTATGTGGGTTAAGGACTTGGGAAGAGAAAGTGTGCTGTGTTCTCAAACTGTTCATAGTAGGGCTTGTTTTTCTTGAGTAGTACGAATCTTTTTCTCCTTGTGCTCAGTCTCCTGGAAAATGACCCCGGCCTGTTGAGTGAGAGGGTTTAGTAGCATGCAGGGAACACTTGGTGGCATTGATTCTGCGGTCTCTTGCTTGCACCCACAAAGCACAGGTCCTGCATCCTGAGTCCCTTTGACAGGCTGCAGTAAAAGCTTTGAAGCCCCTGTTAGAGGAGAAGCTAGACTGATCTTGAGACAACGGAGGAATACCCACTTTGAATTCTTTGTTTTAATCTTGCTCTTCATTCCTATTTTTCTGGGATCTTCAATGTAGTCCTTCCTCCTTTTGCTACTTTTGCACTTGTTGAACATTGTTCAAAATACTCGCCTCTAGTGAGCAAGTCGGTATATTTAAGAAGTTGGCTCATGCTTATTTGAGTGTATACTTTTTGTCAGAACACGAACCTTTTTGTTGATTACAGACAGACTTGCAAAAACCTCCAAATGAATGGCTTCCACCTCTAGCATATCGAATGACAGACTTTTCAGATTTGAAGTTGAAATTTCTTTGGCAAAAAGTAATTATGCATTTTTTCTAAAAGCGAGGGTTCAGATTTCTAGTATGTCTTCAGTGGCAGCTTTTTTTAGCTGCTGCACTGCGTATTGGTGTATTGTTCCTACAGAAACCATTGGTTTTTCGTCATAGAGCTCTTGGAAAAGAAACGAGTGCTTCAGTGTGCTTTATATCTGCTGTATCACCTTTTAAGAAAATTGAGAAATAGAGAAGGAATGAGAAACAATCTTGAGGTCCTTTTTTTCACTTACATGTGTGTTTTTGATAGGAGTCCTCTTGCCACGTCCATTCCATGTATTTGTGGTAACATCAATATAAGCAGGACTCCCTGTTGCTCTGAGGCAAATGTTATGGCCTTGTCACACAGACGTTTGGTGTTGGGTAGCTGCAATAACAGAACCACACCATTCTTACTAAGTAGGATGGGTAGAGCAGGCAGATGGTGATTTGTATTCTAAAGCTTCTGTTCCACAGCACATAGACACGCGTACACACACAAGCACACATGCATGACACTCACAGCAGTCAGTGCACCCGTTCTGGTCCAGTTGTGGCCTGCCCTATAGCCCTGGGGGAACAGGGTATTCACTCTGACTGCTTGTCATGCCTGCGTTCTGGCTGGTGGCGTAGCTTCTCTCTGTGAACAGTTCAGCATGGTCAAATCAATATATGCAGGGCTTTTACCTCAAACTGAGGTAGGAGGGGGCTGTGTCTGCATCAGGCGCCATCTGACACAACCGGCTAGCATATCTCCAAAGTTTGTTGGCACCTACAGATTTTTGGGATGCTTAGACGGAGGGATTTTAAGTGTGCTGTATGTATAAAACGCTCTACAAATACGAAGGAATTGCATTGGTAGTCAGTGCTGGGCAAGGACTAGTCAAGCTGAGAGAAATGCAAAGTTGGCAGGACAGTAAACTGCCAAGAATCTGTTTCGGTGTTTCAAAATATTGGAATATAGGTATTCTACAATGGAGCAAGTAAATGAAGTTACACTGTTTGACACTGTCCCTTAAGAGTAGAGTTCTGTAGGTTGTGATAGGTTTGGCTTCTACTTCTTGTAACTGTAGAGTAGGCTGATGGTCACAGTACATTCTCCCATTGCTACAGCTTTGTTAATGTACTGGTTAGGTTTTCTGAATTTCTGGGAATTCACATTTATTCTGGTGTCCTTGTTTGGTCTGTCCTTGACATGGCTTTCCCTAAATGGATATAGGAATGCCACAATCTCCTAGCCAGACATCAAGAACGGGAAAACCAAAGAAAGGTATTCTATACAGTAGCATTTCAACTGTGAAACATGTTGCGTGATGTACAAATACTAACACACCTGTGATGTTTATTATCTTGGAGGTCTCTATTCTGATGGTTTTGGTTTTATAAATTAGGTTTGAGAGCAGGCTTGGGGTGCTTTTTGTTGGCATGTTTTGCACAGGTCCTTTATTACTGAATTGAGTGATTGCTTTGTGTCATTAGTGATAGTAAATAATATTATTTAAAAAAAAAAGCTCTTCTGTTACTCCAAAATGAAAATGGACTTCAATTAAAGTAGAAACAAGTGATCCCTAGATACTACTTTTCTAGATCCCACTTCTACGGTAGGGCATCAAGATCTGTCTGAAAACTATCTCATAAACTTTCTCTCTTGCTTTTTAAAGGAGAATGGGAACTGGTTTTGATCATTGCTTGAAGTTACTATACATGGAAAGCAAAAGTTCAGATAACTTACTCAACATGATATGCCCTTTGTTTTCTTTTCCTTTTAATGATTTTGTCTAAGACCTCGGTTTGGCTCTCATCATACAACTTTATAGAAGGCTACCAATCTCCTATTTATAAGCAACTTCATTTTGTGATGATAGTTAACGAGAACTAATTATCGAGGACTTGAGGAGTGCTGAAATAGATACGATGTGGAGGCTCTATTTGTTTTTTTCCTTTCTGTCCTGGGAATTGAAGAGGCCTTTTATTTCATCTTAGGTGTTGATAATTGAGAGGTTTTCGCACTCTTCAGGCTGGATTCCTAGAGTTCAGGTTTCTTTAGTGCATCAGTGGTGTGCTAGAGTGCGCTATGGTTGAGTTTGCAACATGTGCATCTGGGCCACGCTGCCGTTCAGAGGGATCTTGACAAGCTGGGTAAATGGGCTGTCAGGCCTGTCTTAACAGAATTCAGCAAGGGCAGATGCCAAGTCCTGCACATGGAAAGGAACAACCATTTGCTACAGCACGTGCTGGAGCTGCCTGGCTGGAGAGCTGCTTTGCTGGGAATAGCCAGAGGGTCTTGGCAGAAAGTGAGCTGAGAATGAGCCAGCAGGGTGCCCTGCCGGCTGAGAGGGTTAACGGTGTCCTGGGCGGTATGAAGAGCAGCGTAGCCAGGAGACTGAGGGAGGGGATTGTACGCTGCTACCTGGCAGTCCCTGGCTTGTGTCCAGCTCCCTGGGTATAATTTTGAGCCCCCAGTGCAAGAGAGAGTGGTCTTTCATCCGTGAGCGAGTTCGGTGGAGGGCCATCAAACTTTGCCAGGAGCAGGACTACTTGCCTTTTGGGGAGAGACTGGGGGAACTGGGCTTGTTCAGTGTAGAGAGGAGATGACTTTGAAGGGGACCCAGCAGCAGCTTGCAGCACGTGTGAGGAGAAGCCGGAGACAGGTGCCTCCCAGTGGTGCGTGACAGGAAGCAAAGGTACAAGAGGCATAAATGGAAACAAGAGAATTTCTAATGGAATGTGGGCAGCTTCACCATGGTGAGAACAGTAAAACAGAGAGGTTGTGCAGTCTCCCTCCTTGAATGGTTCAAGATCAGACTGGAAAATTCCTGTGAGCCTAGTCTGACCTCAGAGCTGAGTCCGCTTTGAGGAGGCGGTTGGCTGAGAGACTTGCCGAGGTCCCTTGTGACCTGATTTATCCTGTGGTCCTGTGTGCCAGTTGCTTTCTTAATTGATGAAAGCTTGGAGCGTAGTATAGATTGCCCTGGTTACGCCTGTCTTGCCTGTTGACTATCCTTTTTGGTGCAGCATAGAGACCTGCTGGGGATTTTTCTACCTGAGGATAGGCATTAGATCTTGGTTATGCTTTTTGATGTTTTTTACCTTTTCAGGATAACCTGTAAGTGGGTAGAGCACCAGCTAGTAGAGTATATAAACCAGTAAAATCTCTGTCAACAGGGTGTGCTTGTGTGTGCAGTATGAGTACTTCAGCAGTTCATTTATTTACTGTCTTGCTAAAGCACCAGTATTTTGTTAACTGTTTATTAACGTAGCCTATTCATGCTATGCTGGGCTTTTTTTAGTTTAGAGGTAGTTCTTAAACTTTTAGGTATAAAAGTTCAAAGGAGATATAACTCTAGTCTTTTTTGTTTTGTCAATTCAGTGTGACTTGAAAAAGCAGTTGTTTGGAAAAGCATTCATTCATTCATGCTGTCTTATGTAAAGTTGACTCCCCAAAGTTTCATTCTGCTATGACATGTAGAGTTGTCCAGGTTAAATGTTTGTATGTGCTGGTTGGTTTTTAGCATGCCAAATCTAATTTCAACATGTCAATTAATGTTTGAACAGCAACAGACGACTTGTCGCAAGGAGACTCAATCGGGTAAGACTTTAAACATACCCAGCACATACCTGAGGAATGATTGGAGAGACGCAGTACTCATTTTGCTTTACTTTTTAAGAAGCTTGGAGAAAGAGGGGAGCGATGTCAGTTGGCGTGCTTCTGAGGAAGAGCTCGATTTTTCTCCCAAGGTATGGTGTATTTACAGTAAATGTCCTGTAAAAATAAGTGATCTGAAGGCAAGTTTTCTGGGGGATTGAAAGAAACTACAGTTCTAGCCAATATTGTTTTCTCCTTAGAAGCAGTCTCTGACCTGCCAGCCTTTTTTCTGCTGTGAGTTTTTCCTAAAAGACCTGTAGCTGTGGCAGAGCATGCAGCAGATTTGTGGTTTGAGGCAAAAGAGCCATAGGTGACGAGATAAACCCCCACAGTTTTGTTTGTTCTTGGTCATTTGAGTCAGATTTTTAAGTTTATAAGTTACTAATATAACCTGCTCTGTTCTTCCTCAAACACTGTTAATGTTTCCTGTAGATTTCGTGATAGAATCCTAACTGATAAAGGGCACTTTTTAATGAAGATGTACTGAAATTCTTCATCACCTAGTTCTCCTCTCCTCCTCCTCAGGTTACTCAAGAGTGCTCAGCGGATGAGTTACTCAAACGGGTCATCTTTTTTTCTTCTATTGAGATGGCATTCTGTGCTTGCATGTAATCTCACACTGCATGTTTTCCCTCTTTTTTTTTTTTTTTTTTTTTTGAATATGCTTAGGCAGTATTCTTTTTGTCAGCTACAAGCTCTCAGGCCTATTTTTTTTTTTTGCTAGTGTTCTGAAGAATTATTAACTTCTGCAGTGATGTCTGGAGCATCAGTTCTGTTGCTCTGGGATTCTGCAGCGATGGGGAACCGGTGTTCTAATTCAACCTACTCTGCAATACTGGAGATGCAAGCATGTTTGGTTTTAACATGATTTCATTTTCTTGCACTGATTTAAATATAAATCATGCATTTTTTGGGCATGTTTTTGAAATTTCAGGATATTCTGGTGAGTGTACTTGCAGGGACTAATTAACGCAGTAAGTCTAGGGTTCTTAACAGTTACTTCCCTTGTGCACACTTGCAAGTAAGCATCCAGAAGCTGCGATCTTAAATATAACTGAATTTTACTGAAGTACTACAAATATTAAACCCGGATTTTTTAGAACTGCTATGCATGTAACCATAGTTTTGGGCACAATTTTCAGAAGGGTGCCTGCACGGTATTTTGGGGGGTGAAATACTCACTGAATTGCATACGTGAGGAGTGTTTTTGTACTTAGAAGTACAGGATGGAGCCAGCACCTGACCATTATCAAAAGGACAGCCTGATGACATTTAGTGTTCAAGATTTGATGTGAACAAAAGATTTGTTGTTGTCGTTAGTGGTTTTTTTTAAAAAAATAATTGTTTTTTGGCTTCTTTATTTACAGAAGCTGCAGAAGCCAAACTTGACATTCTTAATGAATGTTTCCCAGCAGTTCAGGAAAAACAGTAAGCTATTTGGAAAAGATTGCATAGTATGCTAATATATAAAAGTAGATTTGCTAAGTAGTTTTTTAAACATTTCTTTTCCTATGGTAAATGAGAAAAGTAGCGTTTTGAAAACACAGCACTTAGTCAGTTCAGAAAACATAAGTCATGTTGTTAAAATGAAGCTATTAATCCCCTCCTAAGCCTTTGTCCCTGGCCAAGTCCTTCCTCCATCCTGCCCATCCTTGACTTGGTTCCTTTTCCAGACATTCCCAGATTACTCCATTAATCTGGTAACATGCCTGTTGCCATTTCCATAACTCCTTTTGTTGTTTTGACATAACTGCCATGTCTCCAAAGACGGTGAATAATGAAGTATCTTGCAAGTCGGTACCAAAGCAAACTGTCTTTCAAAATCTAAATAATTTGCAAGATAAACAAGAAAGTTGGAACAAGAAAAGCATGATTCGGGTGAAGTTTCACAGAAATGATGACTCTGAGATGACAAACTGGAAAAAAGAGACACCTCAGCTTCTCTCAGATAGTTGTGGTCTTAAGGAGAAAAAGTCAAGCTTCAGTAATGGCTTTGAAAGTGATAATAGTTCTTTGTCAGCAGGAAAAAAACCAATGCTTGAAAGTCAAAGACCAAACTCTGTCTTTCTTGAACATGTGGATGATGAAGATACAGAAGAAGAGCAATGTGAAGTAGATAATAAAGTGTGTGAAGCGCTGAAACAAGGAAGTGAACACTTGTGCTTGAATAGGCATGAAGAAAACGTAAGAGCAGCATTTCACTCGAGCACCAAAGTAAGTTATATAAGGATGATTCAATCACAAAGGTATTTTCTAAGGGTAATAAAGGTAAGAACCAAAAGGTAAACTGGATTTCTGTTAATACTTCACGTATATCCATCTTTTGATCTTCCTTTTTTTATATTAGAAAATGCCTTTACTCCTAGCCAAAGCAGTTTCTTAGGTATAAGAACAGCGTTGGGCAGTATTTTCAATATTTTTTTAATTGGTTGCAGTGGTTTTGCAGGAAAACAAATAGGCAGTATAATTTTTCTGAAATAAATTCAGTTTTTCTCAGCTGTATGTACAGTTTTTTATCTGTCAAGATTTATTGCCATTTAGTAAAATACCTGGTGTGATGGCTGAAAGTGAGGAACCAACAAGTTTGAGTCAGATTGAGAGCAGGAAGTTAGTGATTTTCCTGGAGCAAAGTAGAGGAAAAGGAGCGTGTTCCAAAACAATGTAACTGAAATGAAAGCTAGAGTTAGGCTGACAGGAAGAATTGCTTCTCAGGAGCTTTGCAGAGCCAGGGCTAATGACTTAGGGCTAATGTCATTGCTGTCTCCTCAGAGATTCCCATGGAAAAACTGAAGGTGTTGTAAAACAAAGCTCGACAAAGTTTCCCTGTTGTCTTACACAGGAAAAGCATTTTTAAAGTTGTCGATGGGTGGCTAAGAAGGTGCTTGTTTCTGCTATTTCCAGCTGTTTGGTCAATCTCTTCTAGGAAAAATCACCTGAACGGGAAGAAGAGGAGAAGGAGCAGGAAAAGGAAAACACTGGTGAAGAGCTACGAACTGCAGTTGTTGAGGGTGTGAAAAATTCTATTTGTAATGATAGCCATCAAGTCCACAGTGCTTCCAAAGACGACACTGGTGAGAGAAGTGAGTTAGTAAATACTGATCCCAGTTCTTCCTCTATAAATATTAATGCACAGTAAATGAACTGAAATGGTGCTTGACTTCTGAAACAGTAAGTTTTTCCCTTGCCTGTGAACCCTAGTGGGCATTGGCAAGGAGGAAAGTAGCTTTTGTTCCTTTTCGTTCGTTCCTGAAGAACAAATTGTGGCCTTGGATTCCAAACGATGCTAAATGGAGCAGGTGTCATTCTTGGTTTTGTTGCTGTGTTCTCCCTGAAGCGATCAGAACAAAACGCACGGTTGAAAAAGAGGAGGATTAGAGAGTCTTGGTGTGACAGTAGTATTCCCCTTTCTGGCCCGTGCTGTCAGACTGAAAAGTTGTGATTGCTCTTGGCTGAAGCCTGGGAAAGATTTGAGTCAATCTGAGAGAAAGCTGTTCTGTTCCAGTGCCTCACCTTGTCCAGTTTTAAAACGTAGAAAGTCTCTCCAGTGCCACGCTTGTGTGTGCTCGAAAGCATTGCCCCGTCAGTCAGGGCTGAGCACTCCGGTACTCACCTCGGGTCTTGGAGCAGGAGGAGAAGGCACACTTTGCATTGTCTGTCTGCAGAGAGTAGAGTGGTGTGGTAGATGTTACCAGAGCGTGTGTAGCTGCTGATCAAATGCTACAGAGCGGGCCTGGCAGAACCTGCTGTATTCCAGGTGTTGTGCCTATACGTGCTCTTCTGTCGGTGCATTTTAGCATAAGCCTGCATTTGGCACAGTGTAAGTAGTCCTAGCTGAGGCTGGAACCAGCAGTTCCCCTCTGCTAGGACGGGTGCCCTCACTGGTCTCTAGCTCCTTTCCCGTTTTTGTGTGCGTGTCTCCACGAGAGCGAATCCTGAATCAGTTTTACCTAACGGACTAGCTTAAAACAGAGAAATGAAGATAGTTTAATCTGGCCAGGAACCTACTGAGACTGAGCCTTGCGTGTGCCTAGTAGAGAAGAGATTGGGATGTTGGCCCCTGAGATAGAGACAAGTTGTGTGTTCGGGGTGAGATTTTGGGCTGTGAGCCTCTCCTCTTTTTAAATGGCAATGCTTAGGTGTCTACCTACTGGGAAGGTGCAGGGTAAAAACTGCTAGTCAAGGAAGATCTTTTCTGGTAGCGCTACAAAAGGAGCATTGTTTCTTGCTGATCTTAGCGTGAAGATGTGTCGGGTGGTGTTTCTATGGTACTTCTTGTACAGTGGATAGTGGTAGTCAGTGGAAAATTCTGGAGCTGTAGACTGGAGAGCAGGTGACCTAGAACACTATGCCACAGGGCTGCAGCGTGGGGGAGCCTCTTCCTGAGTGTGACACAAACCCGTGTTCACTGCTGCTTGTAGCTGTGTCAGCTGTTGTGCATAGCCATCTCCTGCTGGAGAGGAGGCAAGAGAGGTGGCGATCCAAAGGAAATACCGTGGTATGTTTTGTGTGCTGGGTGTGAAGAAACCCTCGAATTCAACACTCGCTCCTTAGTTTGTCCTCAGCAACAGAACCGCTGTGCACCTTTTGGGCGCAGGGGTGATGGGGAAAAGCAGAGTGAAATAGAAGGGCTCAGTGTCTCCCCTCTTCCTGCATTTGTAGGTGCCCTGACTGCAGTGGGAGCAGAGGAAGAGGAAGATGCTGAATCTCCCTGGGATTCTGAGGTATTCCCTGTGAAGGACACCGGGGTTCCCAGTGGGGCGGGGGTGGGGAGCGAGATCCAGAAGCACTCGGAGCTTGGGCCCTGCCGCGGCTGAGGCTTATTTCCCCTTCTCCTGGTTCTGCTGTATGTTTGTAACTGGGGGCCCTTGAAATACTTGTGCTGTGTGCTAGCTGCTCAGCGAGGCTTGGGGTGAAGGTAGGTCGAGCTAATGATTTGGGTCTCGTGGCAACTGGCCCTTGCAGTTGGGTTTCTAGTACAGTATTGCGGCAGTGAAGTTCCTTGCTGCTTAAAATAGTCTGAGCTTCTCAGCGGGGCTGGCGGGATTGTTGCTTTTTCACCACACAACTCTGTTCCGCTGACGTGTTCAGTGGTTGCCCTTAGGGTCTGCAGCCTAGACGATGAGCTGCTTTGGGAAAGAGCCTTTCTACCGTTTTGGCCCTTTTTGAGAGTAATGTTCAACAGAGATACCGCACGTGCTGGCTGTGTTTGCCCTTTTAGTTCTTCCTGTCTGTGGTAATGGGTTAGAAGAAAGCGAGCAGAGTCTGTAGCTTACGCCCTCTGACTTTTCTTGTGAGGAAGAAGGAACTCTTCCCCACCCGCTTCTTAAAAATACAAGGCTCAAATGCTGCTGGGTTGTTTTGGGGTTTGTTTTTTTTTGTAGAGCCTTGGTTTGTGTAAGCTTTGTCTTGCTTGTCTTTGTTCAGCCCTTGCAACCGGGAGTAGCAATGTGTTCGCTCCCCACTGCAGGACGTGTGCCTGGGGAACATCAGCACAAATTTGAGTATCGGGTACGAGTTCAGTCGAAAGTTGGGCCCCCCCCAGACCTGCGGTTACGGGTTCGCAACCCACAGCTGGAGTTACCGTGTTAATTCTCTCTTGCGGCTGTGCAGTTTGCCAGCGTGACAGACTAGTTTAGATGAGTTGTGAGGTTTTTGCCCAAGATCTGAAAACACACAAGTCTGCTGTGATTTTCCAATATACTGTGCCTTGACGTGCCCTTTCCAAGGGGCTGATCAAAGGCTTTTGTGATTCCATGCTGTGCAAGTTGGCTTAGCAGGAACATTTTGCGTAGAAATGAGTTGAGAATTTGTACCGATGCTCACGCCCGTGTGTTATGCTCTACAGACGGATTCTGAAAGTCCGGAAGAAGGATCACCTGGTGTGTTGCTTCCAGCTGCAGACAGACACGGAGCACGCTCGCGGATTGTTTCAGGGGAGCGCCACACTGGTAACTTCGTGGTGGACTAAATGTTTGTCTGTAAACACGTATAGGCTGAAGTGAGCTTTTATCGATGTCTGCCTTAGGAATGCGCTTACGGTGTGGGTGCGCGCTATAGCAGTGAAGTGCTTAGTATTTGTTAATTAACACCAGCTCTCACGGCGCTTGCTGGCAAGTTGTAAGGGAAGTTACCTTGTTTGCGTTGCGTGTGTCCTTTGGATGTGTTTGTATCTCCTTGGGTTCGGGTTCTTGTGGCATAGTGCTGAAAGTGTATGTGGTTTAGGGCTGACCTGTCTGAACACCTGAACGTTCTTGGATGATAACGTAGCAGGAGAAAGCTATGATCTGGCCAAGCACTTTCCCCCCGTCTTAATTTTTGATACCTTGCTGTTATGCTTTGCCTAGGAGCTAAAATGTGACTGAAAGTTCAGGGTTTGTTGTGAAGGGCTTCTGCCTGTAGTTTGTGCCGCTGTCTCTTGAGCATCTGGAGTGTAGAATGGCAGGGAAGTTTTGCTGTTGGCGTAGAACTCTCATCTGAAGGATTTCTCCTTTACTAAACGGTCAGTCCTGCTTGTAGTGTAAGTATGATAGAATAGCTGAAGAAGCGTATCCAGTTTTAGTTTAGTAAGCTGGAAGCAAAACTTTAAAAGCTCCTGGGAGCTTGTAAATCCCCTTGCTGAGTAGTTGTCATGCTTTGTATGATTCTACTAAGAGAAGTTTAAAGTCAGCGTAAAAAGGAGGTAAAAGGTGATTACGCTAATCTTTCTAAGGTTTTTCTGTACTGCTAGACCACCAAGTTTACTGAAATCAAATGCTGTTTGCTTTTTAACCGCTTTTGTAAACATGAAAATTTTGCTGTGGAGCCCTTCTTAGTAACATTTCGTGCACTTCTTTCATGAGAGGACTCAAACTGTAAGATGACTAAAGCAGAGGACTTGAGAAATATAGGTGGGCCAGTAGATTGTGTGGGTTTGTAAATGATTTCCATGTTGGCCAAAAAATTTTTTAAAAATTACATATTTGGAACTGTGCTATAAATGCAGATTACAACCAATTGTAAGGTGTTGGTTTTTTTCCTTTCCACACAAGCTAGACCCGAACAACCTGATAAGAACTAGTTTGCTTCTACCTCATTGAATGATGTGTATGAGGTGTCTGTGTCCGCACCCACGTTTCCTCTGTCCCATCAATGGAAAGGAAAATACTCCTCGACATTAAACACTTGTAGGATAATCGCAGTCGTAGTGCTGCTGGCCTGTTTTATGGTAATTCGTTACAGCAGACCAGCTTTGGCTTTTGAAATAATCTTTGTAGAAGGCAGGATTCAGCTCCTCAAAATAAGTATTTTGATCTTGTTGTTGTGTTAACAAGCATGTCCTTCCTGCTTCCTATGGATTGTCCTAGTTCTGTGAGTATTATTTCTTAAATCCAAGGCGCACGATGGGAAGCGTGCGTTGTCCATTTCTTGTATACCGATACAAATGCTGGATGTTGAAGTGGATTGAATGTTAAGTATCGCAGTCTCGATGGAATAAAGCTTGCGAGTAATACTTAGTTGTAGAAACTGCTGATGTTGAATGGAGTGAAAGGTACCTTCAATTAAATGAAGTAACACTTCCCAAAACGTTTTTTTACCTCCAGGCATTTTGGAGAACCCCGACAATTCCCAGGTAAGTATTTGTTTGTGTCAGACTGACTACTTGTCCTGCTCGTTAAATATTATGTAGTTACTTTAAGTTTGATTTTTTTATTTTTTTTTTTTTTTTTTTTGTCGTCATTGGGTTGTCTTTCATAGCTGAAGACCCCTGCATCTGTTTTGGAAATGAATGAAACCTCTCCTAAAAAAATGCAGCAGAAATCAGGTAATGTTCACGGCATGTAGTTCTGGGTTTAGCTTCGTAATCTTTCTAGACGGGAGTATTTAATAAAGCATCTGATTGATTTGTTTTGCGGATCTGTTGGAGGAATTTGGTTTAGGACACGCAGAAGATGTTGAAGGTGTTCATAACAATCTCTTTGTAGTGTTCTTTTATGAACAGAGCCATTGTACTTGCAATTTTCTTTCTAATAAGAAATTAATGGCTCTAGCAAGGCATCCCGGGACCAGGTGGTGTGCTGAAATATACCTCGGTGTATGCGTTTGCTCCCTCCTCTAGCCTGCTGTTCAGCACTGTCCATACCCTTCCATGATGTACGCTTCCTACACCGTACTTGCTGTCATCTCCCCTTTTCAGGCAGTCCTGAAAGTCTGCTTTTCTTTCAGGGGCTCAACACCCCCCCCCCCCCATTCCTGATTGTCTTGGTCCTTTGAGCATGTGCTGTGGCTGATTCCAGGCTAGGGGGCTGTAGGCTAGGCTGTCCAGGAGCTGCAGGTGAGCCACAAAGGGGAATTCTTGGGCTCGTGCCGTAGCTGTAGTTTGCAGGAATTATTACTTGCCTGGCTTTATCTCTACCTGTCTGGCAGTCGTTTTGAAACATGTACAAACACGTTCCTCTGAGGCTTCCCTCTCTTGTTTCATGGAAAATGACCAGCAGGCTCAGAGGCAGGGGAGGGAGGTGAGGAAGAGAGGCAAGATGGGAGGAAATGAGTGTCAGCGTGTTGTCAGGAATTCTTTTTTCTTTGGAAACAAGGCTAAAGTTGAGGCGGCTAGCTGGTCGGCTATGTATTGGGGAGAGGGTATGTAACCTTAATGGGGGTTTTTTGTTTCTTTGTTCTGAGGTTTATTGATTTGTATAGTTGATAACTTGTGTTGTATTTTGTATTAATCACGCTTGTTAATCGGATGAGAAACAATTTGCCATTCAGGTTTTAGAGTTTCTGCAATTGGCTATTGACAATATAAACCAGAGAGAGGTGAACAGATATGCAGAAAAGTAAGCGGACTTGGAACTCTTTGTATTCTCTACTTAGAAGTTACAAGTTCTTTGGCATCTGTGCTTTAGGCGAAGAAAAAAACCAGTATTGTTGTTCTTTTGACAATAATAGAGATGAAACTTCTCTCTAGGAGATGTATCTTCCTCCTTCTCCTCTCGCTCTTCTCCCTCCCCTGTATTTGCAATGGGTAAGCGACAGGTCCTCTCTTGCCCTTTATTTTGCAGTGACGGTGTTCTGGTAGGACACACAAATACTTGTTAGAGGTTGTTCAGTTAAAACTTGAGTTTTGGTTATGCGTGTATTCCACAGTAATGTGAAGCGTAGCCCCACAACGGACCAGTATGTTACGATATTCCCGACACAGAAAGGTTGCCTTTTCGTGGCTCATTTCATGGCGGCTGTTCTTCCTGCGTGGCTTTATTCAGCTGCGTCATGCTGGTTTTTAGCCATATGTTACCTTGAAGGTCAGGTGCCAAGAAGTAGGTGTAGATGTAAAAATTTCTTTCTTTCAAACATTTTATGTTTGGATTTGGGTTTAAGGAATTTAGGTTGCTTCGGCAAAGCATCGTGATTCCTGCAGCACAAATATTTCTGACTCTAAAAGGGTTGAAATGCCATCCTTGACAACTTGATTTCATAAATCTGGAGAACAGGTACAGTATCTTTCACAATTAAATGTTCAGTGAGGGCTGGAATTTCCCATTCTATTTACTTTGTTACTGTCGCATAGTAATACATTCTTAAAATCTCTTTTTGAGGCAAAGTAGTGGTGTTCTCGTGTTTTCTGTATAGAAGAGTAGCTGCTGTCCACTGCAATCTGCAAAAAGTCATTATGTAAGAGAGTTTATGAGGAGGGAAGCCTCAGAATAGAGTGGAGAGGTGAGGACTAATTGGAAAGAACTCAGATGACCAGAAGTCATTTTTCAATGCTAGCTAGAAGAGCAGACAGAGTAAAAGGTGGGGGATTCGCATCTTTTTGTGTGCGCTGCGCTGCAGGCATCCGTTACTAAAAATGCATGGTAGCAATAGATGACAGGCAACAATACTGGAATCTGGTTTACCCTGTGAATTTTTTATATACGTTTTTTTGAATGGTGGTCTCTTCAGAAGCCTTGGAGTAGGGTTCTGCCAGTGTTTTGACTAAGAATTTCTCCCTGTGCTAAAAGTGAAGAACTCTTGACAGCGAGGAGTCATCCTCTTTCACAATGTTGACAGAAGCCAATAGAAGCCAGTGTTGGCAGAAAATAGACTCGTGAATTACTGCTCCAAGGAAAGAAGAAATTTTACTTGCAACAGCTAATGGGAGAAGTCCTTATCTTTTTAGTTTATGTTTTTGAGTTATTTTTCCAGTGGTTGGAGAAAATAATTACGGACTGGAGTTACTGACACGATGAGAACTGGAATTTTGCAGGTAGAAGAACACTGTAGCCTTTCATCTTTCCTGCTTCTTCCTTGTTCTGTACCCATCATACAGAAATGTCAAGATTGATTAAACCCTATGGAAAAGGGTTCTTAGGGGCTCCAACGTTGTTAAAATCTTACCTAAAAAGGGAGACTTCAGGCTCAGATAGCTGCTGCTGAAAACTTTCCCGTTGACCGTGATGGGCAAGGCTGCAGAGGAGTTAAGGGTTGCTTTTCATTCTAGCAGCATGGCGCCTAGTTTTGAAGTGACTGCACTCTGAAACAGAATCCGAAAGACGAAGACACCTACGTACTCTGAACAGAGAATGTGACTTGCATCCTTAGAAGGCCCGTACAAAAGAAAACCCTGGGTGCTCGCAGGTCTGCTTTTATCCAGCTTTCAGGCAGATACGGTTGACC
Source organism: Falco cherrug (assembly GCF_023634085.1). Taxonomy (NCBI): domain Eukaryota; kingdom Metazoa; phylum Chordata; class Aves; order Falconiformes; family Falconidae; genus Falco; species Falco cherrug. Next base: position 16,013,286 of record NC_073719.1, on the reverse strand, counting down.
AGAAAAGCTGGTCATTCAGCCTGTGCTGTGCACAGGGGAGGTGTCACAGCTCTCCTGCATCCACAAAATATCTAAGTCTATCTTCTAAGCAAAATTGTGGTGCCCATGTTACATGATGGGAGTGATGGCGCATATCAAGTTGTATGGTAGGAAGCTGCCTGCATTTTTCTGTTTGTGACCTGAGTGAACACTGGTGAAGTGACAGAAGAAGTCTGGTAAGCGTACCTTCATGGAAGCAGAGTAGGAGCAGCCCCGTCTGTCTGACCGACTGACCACCCGCTGCTGTACTTGGGTGGAGAGGCTTCTAGGAGTAGCACATAGACAATGAAAGTTTGTGAAAGGAGTCACCTACAGGAGAAAATGCCAAAAGCGAGGTTGGCCCTGTGATTCATCAATAGTAGACCCTTTTGTATTTTTATGATCTTCTGGATTTTCTTCCTGTCTTGCTCGCTTTTCTTGTGCGAAGAGTGTTGCGTCCCTCTCTAGCAGCAAAGCTTTGTGCATAGCCATCTCCTGCTGGAGAGGAGGCAAGAGGTGGCGATCCAAAGGAAATACCGTGGTATGTTGTGTGCTGGGTGTGAAGAAACCCTCGAATTCAACACTCGCTCCTTAGTTTGTCCTCAGCAACAGAACCGCTGTGCACCTTTTGGGCGCAGGGGTGATGGGGAAAAGCAGAGTGAAATAGAAGGGCTCAGTGTCTCCCCTCTTCCTGCATTTGTAGGTGCCCTGACTGCAGTGGGAGCAGAGGAAGAGGAAGATGCTGAATCTCCCTGGGATTCTGAGGTATTCCCTGTGAAGGACACCGGGGTTCCCAGTGGGGCGGGGGTGGGGAGCGAGATCCAGAAGCACTCGGAGCTTGGGCCCTGCCGCGGCTGAGGCTTATTTCCCCTTCTCCTGGTTCTGCTGTATGTTTGTAACTGGGGGCCCTTGAAATACTTGTGCTGTGTGCTAGCTGCTCAGCGAGGCTTGGGGTGAAGGTAGGTCGAGCTAATGATTTGGGTCTCGTGGCAACGGGCCCTTGCAGTTGGGTTTCTAGTACAGTATTGCGGCAGTGAAGTTTCTTGCTGCTTAAAATAGTCTGAGCTTCTCAGCGGGGCTGGCGGGATTGTTGCTTTTTCACCACACAACTCTGTTCCGCTGACGTGTTCAGTGGTTGCCCTTAGGGTCTGCAGCCTAGACGATGAGCTGCTTTGGGAAAGAGCCTTTCTACCTTTTTGGCCCTTTTTGAGAGTAATGTTCAACAGAGATACCGCACGTGCTGGCTGTGTTTGCCCTTTTAGTTCTTCCTGTCTGTGGTAATGGGTTAGAAGAAAGCGAGCAGAGTCTGTAGCTTACGCCCTCTGACTTTTCTTGTGAGGAAGAAGGAACTCTTCCCCACCTGCTTCTTAAAAATACAAGGCTCAAATGCTGCTGGGTTGTTTTGGGTTTTTTTTTTTTTTGTAGAGCCTTGGTTTGTGTAAGCTTTGTCTTGCTTGTCTTTGTTCAGCCCTTGCAACCGGGAGTAGCAATGTGTTCGCTCCCCACTGCAGGACGTGTGCCTGGGGAACATCAGCACAAATTTGAGTATCGGGTACGAGTTCAGTCGAAAGTTGGGCCCCCCCCAGACCTGCGGTTACGGGTTCGCAACCCACAGCTGGAGTTACCGTGTTAATTCTCTCTTGCGGCTGTGCAGTTTGCCAGCGTGACAGACTAGTTTAGATGAGTTGTGAGGTTTTTGCCCAAGATCTGAAAACACACAAGTCTGCTGTGATTTTCCAATATACTGTGTCTTGACGTGCCCTTTCCAAGGGGCTGATCAAAGGCTTTTGTGATTCCATGCTGTGCAAGTTGGCTTAGCAGGAACATTTTGCGTAGAAATGAGTTGAGAATTTGTACCGATGCTCACGCCCGTGTGTTATGCTCTACAGACGGATTCTGAAAGCCCGGAAGAAGGATCACCTGGTGTGTTGCTTCCAGCTGCAGACAGACACGGAGCACGCTCGCGGATTGTTTCAGGGGAGCGCCAGACTGGTAACTTCCTGGTGGACTAAATGTTTGTCTGTAAACACGTATAGGCTGAAGTGAGCTTTTATCGATGTCTGCCTTAGGAATGCGCTTACGGTGTGGGTGCGCGCTATAGCAGTGAAGTGCTTAGTATTTGTTAATTAACACCAGCTCTCACGGCGCTTGCTGGCAAGTTGTAAGGGAAGTTACCTTGTTTGCGTTGCGTGTGTCCTTTGGATGTGTTTGTATCTCCTTGGGTTCGGGTTCTTGTGGCATAGTGCTGAAAGTGTATGTGGTTTAGGGCTGACCTGTCTGAACACCTGAACGTTCTTGGATGATAACGTAGCAGGAGAAAGCTATGATCTGGCCAAGCACTTTCCCCCCGTCTTAATTTTTGATACCTTGCTGTTATGCTTTGCCTAGGAGCTAAAATGTGACTGAAAGTTCAGGGTTTGTTGTGAAGGGCTTCTGCCTGTAGTTTGTGCCGCTGTCTCTTGAGCATCTGGAGTGTAGAATGGCAGGGAAGTTTTGCTGTTGGCGTAGAACTCTCATCTGAAGGATTTCTCCTTTACTAAATGGTCAGTCCTGCTTGTAGTTTTTTTCTTATTTTGTGTTAAGATTGTTGTCACAAGTAGGGTGATTCAAGATGCACTTTAGGTGTAAGTAAGTAATATGAAGTCATGCTGTTTATAAAAATGTGTGGTTTTTCACTGCAGGTGAGAACTCAGGATCTACCTTTCATATGTCATCATCAGGTGAAAAAGAAGACGTGAAGGATGGCATTGAATATTATGGTGTGCAGGTATGTAAACCCAAATATTTTGGATTGCAGTCTGATTCAGTAGGCTGTATTATACACTAAGGTAAAGAAAACTTACCAGTCAGTGAATAATGCTTATGGGACGTCCTGTAGGTGAAGGCTGCGTTACAGTCTGAAGGAAAGCTGGATACAGTCTTCTTATGGTGGGGTAAAATCCTTGTCACTATGTCGGATGCTTGCTGTTACACTGATTTTTTTTTCAGTTGGTTTGCTTAAATTTTGAGGGGTGTTTTTCCTCTTGTGCACTGCTGAGAAACAGTGCGGCCAAATGCGGGTTTTATTGCCTGTGCAAAATGCACGTTCAAGTGAAGAGGGAGATTTGTCTGTAATAGGCTGATCTGTTTGATGAAACATGCCGGTCTTCCTCTTTGTAAGACAAGGATCAAAGAGAGCACCTTGAAATGTGGTGACCTTTCTGAGGCTTCCCCAGCCTCTGCAAAATACGCTCTTGTTTGGCCACGCGAAGTGTTTGAAAAGGGTTTCTAGAGGGTATCCTAGAGGGGAATAAGGCAGGCGTCCTGCTTGTGTTGGGCGTGCGGGGCAGGGCTGCACAGCGGGGTCTGGCGTCCTCTGGAACACCCGAAGGGACAGCGTAGCAAATGATTTCCACCCCACAGCCGGGCATCACGAGAGAGGGACGTGCCTAATTCTAGGAGGCAAAGCGCAGGACTTAAGGCTGTTGCAAGGCGGTAGTAGTTGGCCAGTGAGCTTGGGAAGGGGGAGGGTGAGACAGGTGGTGTCTGGCTGAGGTGCTCCTTCCCTCTTGTGAGCGGAGGGGTCTTTGCCGCGGGAGAACAGGGCCTGGCTGACGAGAGGAGCGCGAGGAGCGTGACGGTCTCAGCCCGCTGGGACACCAAGGCTGCAGGCCCTGTTCAGAAGGCACCGTGAGGGGAAGGAGCGTGTGGGCAGGACTGTGACACGGGGCAGAAGCAGAAACAGAGCGTGGGGACAGGGACTTGAGGGGGCTGGGTAGGGTTAAGGCGTGGTGCGGTTTTCCTGCGAGCTTGGGTTCCTGATTCCTGGGATGAGGGCAGGAGCAGGCAGGTTTCCCTAATAAATCCTTTCCTTTGCACCTTGGAGTGGAATTTATTATTTCTGAAGCTTGGGTGAAGAAATAATCCTCCCTTAGCCAGTTCTCTGTGTGGTGAACGGTAAGAAGCTTGTCATGTTCATTCCCGTTGGGTTAGCTTAGGTGGCCGGGGACTGTGCAATGCCAGACGGTAGAGCGCGATGGAGGGAGGAGGGTGGGTGAGGAAAATGTTGGCAGTTAAATGAAAAATGGTATTAAAGCAATAAACCATGAAAAATAAACATGCTCTGTGACAAGTGCTGGCGGTTACAGAAAGCAAGCAGGCTAAAAGGTAAAAGCAACCCTAATGCCTAGGCAAACCTAACCCAAGAAACTGCTGACTCTGAGTCCTTCTCTAGTTAAGAAGATGGTGTGCAGTGAACCTTTCATTTAGTGTCCCTTGATTTTTGTAGTGAAAATGGCTTTCAAAATGCCTTATTTCTATTATAGGATGAGTTTGCAACAGAAATTGCATAGATTAACTGTAATATTTTTTCTTGATAATCTTTCTGTCTGTACCTGTTTACTTAAGGATAAATATATTTTAGAAACTACCAACTTGATAGAAAAAACCAGCACATGAAAATCACACTGATAAGGCAGAAATTTTACATCAGAAATTTCACAGCAGAAAATGAGGAATTGCACAGTGCTGACAAGCAGTTAAGTCCAAAACCTTCGGAAGAAAGATATGCAAGAATGTGAGTTGAAAATGAGAAAAGGAAATTGAAAACAAATTGTAAAAATGTTACAGCAGAGCTAAAGCAGCTGCCTGGTGAAATTCATGAAACTGGGAAAACTCCTTCCCTTGTGGAAGAAATGTCAGAAGATGGCTTCAGTGCTGAGCTGAAGAGTTCTCATGTTGTTTTGTCTCATGCAACAGAATCAAGTAACAACTTAGAAAGTAAAGGTGAATTTGGAGATACTAAACTTATGCTAGGTGGAAAAGTACCCAAAATGGAAACTGTAATCCGAGTCTTGGTGTCCTTTCTGATCAAGATAACTGAAATGCAAACATGGAAGATACCTGGAGTACAGATGAAGAAGATTGCACAACCAATATCAGTGATACAAAGATGCCTCTAGCAAAAGGAGAGAGAGAAAAAAAGCGCCTCCTATGGAAACGGAAGAGAATGAAAATGGAAGTAGTAGAAATGCAGTGGGAGGTCCTGAATACTCCCCGAGATACAGCTTTAAAACAAGTCTTTTGGATGACATTTCTAATATTATTCCTAAAATAAGACAGTTCCTACACGTGGTGAAAATGCACTTCTTGTAACAGAGAGGGAACTTGGAAAAGACTCTGGATTTAGTGATGATGATCCCAGGGACTGCTTTATCGACAACAAAATAGGAGAAACAGAAATGGAAAGTCTTTTTGCAAGTGCTCAGCAATCATGTGTCATGCTGAAAAGGAATCTTGATGAAGAACTAAACCAAGATACGGGAAGATTTAAGGGTAAGGTAGGAATGCTGCAAATAGTATTCCTGGCTTTGGAGAAAGAGAAGGTACAGCTGCCAGAAGAGGTGGTTCACCTGCTACTCTTTAATCTCGCTCCGGATCAACGGTGCTGCTCACTTTAGCTATTCGTCACGAAGGGGAAATGCTTCCTACAAATTGGGGTTTGTTCTAATTAAATTGGTGACTGGTGAATAAAGAGGGCAGTGGAGAGTTGTCTTTTCCCCCATTTTTGGAAAACGGAATGCATTATTGTTCCAGTTTAACAATAGGTGGCACTTGGTTCCAGTGCAAGTAGTTATCTCTTCATTGTCATAAAAAGAAATCCATACAATTACATCAGTTCTGATTCTGAATCAAAGAATGAAAATAGCTTCTGGACAGGGTCTTGACTACTAATTCATGTGCTGTGCTATCTGCGTGGTGTGTCTTCGTTGCCTTTCACTAAAATTCCTCTTTCCTGTGAAACCAGTTGTGTTTGTGGGTTTGGGATCTTTTTTTCTTTCCTCTCCTTGTTCGCAGATCCACTTGATTTTTTTCTGGTGGTGTTACAACGAACATTGTGCAGTCCTCCTAACGCTTTGTCCATCAGTAATGTTTTCACTTTTTTCTTGTTCCTGTTTTAAGAGACACTATTGTTTTCTTTCTAAGGGCTGTATTTTTGTTATGTCTTGCATGATGAGTGAATTCAAAGTACTTTCAATGGCATAATACACTTTGTAGTGTAATTTTGTGAAAATGCTTCTCTATGAATTAAAAAAAATCATTTTATATTATTTCAGGGGTAAACCCTGAATTAATCAATCTTGGATGTGGTGTTTCTGTCTTCTAGAAATACATGAAGCTTAACTTTGTTTTTATAGGTTAAGAAGGAAAAAAGCAAACAAAGATGTTCAAAAGTGCAGGCGGTGGCAAAACAGGAGTGTGTGGATAAATTAAATAACATCACTAATCGGCAAATGAAACAAAAGATTACTGTAAGGAAGAATGACTGTTTGAAAATGGAGAGTGAAAACACAATAGAAGAAAAAGACAAAAGGAGTTTTTCATCTGGGGAGAGCTCAAAATTGATTAAAGTGCCAATGAAAGGGTAAGCTAAGGAGATAATCTCTAGCTCTTATATGTAGTGCTATGTAAGTGTCTTAGGTTTTCTGATACTGTGGTAGTTGAAGTAGTTTCCTCAGTGGTGAAAGCCATAGTGAGTAGTCCACTGCTTCTCAAAAAATGAAGAAAAATTCTTTTTTGACAAAATGAAGCGCACGATGGAGGTTCAAATTTATTGCCTGCTCTAAAAAAAGAAAAGGGGAAACCAAAAGAAAACCCCCACCTAAATCCCTGTGATTTCCATGTCAACACTGAGGTAAAATGCATCTTCAAAACCAGAACTGAAGACTGGAAAAAGCAGTTATTTTTGTAGGAAAAGGCCACCTAGAAAAGAAAAGTAGGAACTTGGGGTTTGCTACTCCTCCCTTTTCTAGGTGATTTTAGTGATCTCCGTGCAGTTGGTGTTTTCCTTTTCATTAAGTTAATATGCCCTTTGTCAGGAGAGGGGAAAAGATGATATTACCAAACCAATCTCAAAAGTCTAAAGAAGGCACACGTATTTTTATGCAGACCTAAGCAGGAGCTTTTTCTGTCTGTCCTTCAAAGGAATCTCTGCTCTAGGTGCTTTCTGTACCGTGGCTATTGGATATAGTCCAGCTTAACCTGGATCTAGCTCAGATTCCACGTGTCCCCCTCACTCCTAGGGGAAGGGTTTTAAATACTTGGGCATATTCCACGATCTTTACAGTCAAGTCTGTGATTTTATCATAGATATTTTTTGTCTCTGTTGTTTCTGGACATCATCTTAAGTATGTCTGTTTCACAGAAATATTTTTTATAAACCTATTCACTTGGTGATTTTTTTTCCTTCTTTCTGTGTAATGCAGTAAAATTGCCCTGAATGCCAAAGGTGCAAAGAAAAGTAAAAGACAGCCTTCAAAGCAGAAGGCTCATCAGCAGATGAGCTCTTCCAGTGGCAATCATGGTCAAGTACCGGATGAGAGCACTTCCAGTGAAACATCTGAGGATGAAGGAAGGTATGCATATAAGGAATGCTGAAAATAAAACTTACTTAATGATAAAAATTGGCCTGAGAGCTAGAGGCTAGTTTGGGTTTTTGTTGTGTGTTTAGGTTTTTTGTAAACCTGACGCCTATGAAGATTCTTGTTCTTTCGTGTGACCACCTGATGTTCTTTCTTGTTCTTTCTTGTTCTTTCCTGTGACTACCTGATGCGCTTTGTGTTGACAAACACTTCACTTTTGTTTAGAGTGCTTTTGAACATGCTGGCCAAGTCAACAATGAGGTCACGTGCACAAATTCTGATTAATTACATGAGTGTGTGCACAGGCATAGAAGTATTTCATGTGTTTAAAAAGGGTGAGGTATCTCAGTTTTTTTCACTGCAGGTGTCTCGGGATTTTTTGCCCTGCTCCCCGCTCCACCTTTTCTCTTGCAGCTGTTCCCTCCTGACTTCTTGCCCACCCTGAACTTACTTGTGTGGGTTGTGGCAAAGTGCGAAAGAGAAGTTGTTGACACCGTTCAGCCCTAGCTAAAAATCTGGTGTGTTAGCAACACTGTTTTGGTCAGAAATCTAACGCACAGCCCTGTGTGGGCTGCTGTGAAGAAAATAAACTGCATCCCAGCCAGACCCAGGACACCAGAGAATCCAAAATTACAGTTCTTTGACCTGTAGGAGAAGGATTCTCAGTACTGAAGGGAGCTGAACCCCTGGTATTAAACAGGGAATGCACGTAACCGTATAGCTCCATGTCTGTAGCTGTAAGATTTCTGTCACTTTGCGTGAAGTTTAGGGAACAGTTATTTCAACTGTTTGCTTAATATCTTGCGGAAAAATTAGCCTTCCAGTAGACATTAATAGCACACAATAATTGCTTCAGTCTTGAACTATATCTAGCAAAGTTACTATGCCAGATTTTAGTTTAATTCAGTTCTGCAATTAAGTTTTCAAAGCTACGTAGGTATTATTCATAATGCAAAGTAAGCATTTCAGTACTGAAATATATTTCTGTTTTCTAGACCTGCAGCAACAACCAGGAGTGAAAGGAACGAGGTACTGTAAAACTAGTTTCTTGGTAAACAGTCTCTATCAGCTTTTAATCACTTCGATGGGAGCAGTGTTTATGTAGTGATCAACCAGATGTACAAATTGCTGCTGGTACGCAGCTTTATTGTATTTGAGACAAATCTGTGGGCTGTGAAGGAGAGAATGAATCATTCCTGCATTTGTAATGGTCTGTAATACTAGACAGTGGAATTACAGAAAGTACTGTATTTTTTGTAGGTCAGCATACCAACGGAAGTAACTGATGGCCCTGGTTTAACTCACTCATCTGACCCAACTTCAGAGGATGTCCGGTTAGAAGCTTCAGCCTACAAGGAGACTATGCTGCTGTTGGAAGAGCTTAGCGTGGTTCATACGGGTATGTTTTCAAGTCTCTGTCTTCAGCCGTTACAAGTTCCCCTTAAATCATGATTTCTTTGTAGGCACTCCTAAGTATTTTAATTTCATATTTTGTTATAGTATCTCTTTGTGACTAGAGATCCCCCTCAAAAGCTGTGAAACTGACACCTAACCTGAGATGTTGCCTGCATTACCAGCCGATGTGCCTTACGTTATCATTGGTTCTCTGTCTAGTCAGAGCTGGAGAAGCAGCTTCTTGCAAAGTACAGTTCAGCTCCTTCTAATGCGGTCATCAAAAGTCAGCAAGAGCTTTTTCTTCTTTATATCCCCTTGATGTGGTTTAAGCCCAGCCACACCTAAACACCTAAGCACCACACAGCCACTCACTTGTTCCACCCCAGTGGGGTGGGGGAGAGCATCGGAAAGGGAAAAGTGAGAAAACTCATGGGTCGGCATGAAAACAGTTTAATAGCAAAAGCCACGCACGCAAGCAAAGCAAAGCAAGGAATTCATCCAGCACGTCCCATGGGCAGGCGGGTGTTCAGCCATCTCCAGGACAGCAGGGCTCCGTCACGCATAACAAATACTTGGGAAGACAAAGTGCCATCACTCTGGATGTCCCTCCCTTCCTTCATCCTCCCCCAGCTTTATATGCTGAGCATGATGCCGCGTGGCATGGCACATCCCTTGGGTCAGCTGTCCCAGCCGTGTCCCGGCCCGGCTCCTTGCGTACCCCCAGCCTGCTCGCTGGTGGGGTGGGGTGAGGAGCAGAAAAGGCCTTGGCTCTGTGTGGGCACTGCTGGGCCATAACGAACACATCCCCGTGCTACCAACCCTGTTTGCGGCACAACTGTAAAACATGGCCCCGTACCAGCGACTGCGAAGAAAATTAACACTATCCCAGCCACAACCAGCACACCCCTCAACAGCTAATGACAAAGAGTACAGCAAAATAATGGCTTTGCTTAAAAATAGTAAGTACATATATATAACAAATTTCAACTGTCATAAGATGCTTGCGTATATGCACAAGGCATTATATAAACATAAGCATCACTTACTAGGGCTCTTAAACTATGCTAAAATTTCATTAGGCAAGTGTTAACCTTGGCCGAAGGCCAAACTCCCCCCCCAGTGCTGCCACTGCCCCTCCTTGACAAAACGGGGCGAAAAAGCTGGTGGGTCAGTGTGAAGGCAGGGCTGTCACTTCCCAGGGACTGTCACTGGCAAAACAGACTCCACCGATTAAAATACATTTGGATAGTGAGAAACAAAGACCCCAAACCTGAGAAGGACACGTCGGCACCCCCCCTGCTCAAGCTCTGCTGCGCTCCTTCCCTGCCACCTCCCCAGGCAGCGCGGGGAGGCTGCGGTCGGCAGTCGGGACGTAGCAGTTTCTCTGCTGCTCCTTCCTCGTCCCTTTTCCCTGCTCCAGTGTGAGTCCTCCCCCAGGCTGCAGTCCTTCGGGGAAAATCTCCTCCAGCCTGGGCCCTCCATGGGTCGCAGGTCCTTCGGGAAGGATCCGCCTGCTCTGGCACGGGGTCCTCCGCAGCACTGCGCTGTGGGTATCTGCTCCAGCATGGTTCTCTCCGGGGCTGCAGGGGAATCTCTGCTCTGGCACCTGGAGCAGCACCTCTCCCTCCTCCTTCGCTGACCTGGGTGTTCGTTTGCGGGGCTGGTTTTCACATGCTTTTCCCCTTCTCTGCCCGTGTGGTGGTTTCGCCCTTTCCTACATTTGTTTTTCCTGAGGAGCTGCCAGCACGGCTGAGAGGCTCAGCTGTGCCCTGCGGTGGGTCCATTGAAACCGTCCATGGCCAGCACGGGGCGACCCCTGGCTTCTTCTCACAGGGACCTTCCCACTAACCTGCCACCTGCACCTAATACAGCAAAGCACTGAACAGCTTATACATTGGGCAGTATTTGTGCAGCTTTGTGTCTTTTCTGTCTCAAAACAGGTTCTGCTACTTTGTTGAAAATGCAAAACATGCTTCTTGAATATGAACAGAGAATAGAACGTCAGAAAAATCGGAATAAAGCGCTCTCAAGAGAAGTGAGGAAATTGGAAGATGAAAGGGAGGAGTCACAGTTCAGAGCGGAGAAGACTCAAGATTTGAAATCCGTGTTGGCTCACCAAGAAGCGGAATGGAAAAGGGGTATCCAAAGCCTTAGGTATGTAAATTGTGGTCTGATAATGTATTATCTTGTCAGTGGTTTTGTTCCGAAAGACACTGATGGTGCAGGCAACAGGATGAGAAGTTTCCAGTCTTTTGGGTTTGGGTTTTTTGAATCCCGTGGGCCAGTTATGCTATGAAGTACATAATGTGAGAGGGGAAAAATGGCCGGATATCAGCTCCATGTACAATGTTCTGGATGATGTTTTAACTTTGTTTTCTAGCAAGAGAAGAGGACAAGAGAGTGTGTATGGGGAAATCGGATTTATAAGAGAGATTTGAGAGATGGTTGGGTTTGGGTTTTTTTTTCATTTTGTCCTCGCGGCTTCAGTTGGCCTATAATACTAGGATTTCTGGTAACTCCACCCAGTGCAAGTCAAACCAGAGCTTAGAGCATTTGTTTGCTTACCTGTTTGTTTGTTGGAAAGGTCAAGTTTGGGATTGCCCCTTTCCCCACACTCCTGAGCTAGACCCGGAGGTGTGAGGTTTCTCATCGCTGTTGACATCACGTCAGACAGGGGTGGCCAGCAGGCACCGTAGGCAGTTGAGCAAGGACAACTGCAGAGCCCTGGCCTGGGAGGGGAGATCTCCTCGTGGTGATCCCCGGTGGGATGGCGTGGCTGGGGAGCTGGCCCAGCAGGGCCAGGCGGCCCAGGCAGAGAGCGAGCTCAGCAGGAGCCACCGTGAGCTGGCAGCTGGGGCGGCCCGCAGCGGCCTGGGCTGTCTGGGGGGCAGCAGTGCCAGGGCACTGGGGGCAGTGAGTGCCCACCCCTCCTCAGGGCTTGCTGAGCTGTGTCTCGAGCCCGGGGTCCGGTTTTTGGCCGCCCAGCCCAGGAGATCTTGCCCAGCCCGTGTGAGGTCGGCAGGGAGATGCCGGGCTGGCGCGGGGGCAGGAGCACCAGCCCTGTGAGGGGAGGCTGCGGGAGCTGGGCCTGGGGGAGTTGGGCCTCCCAGCGCGGGGGAGGGGAGTACGAGGAAGACGAGGCCGGTCCCAGCTTGGCCTGGGTTTGACTTCAGCAGGTGTTCAAAATCCTCAAGCATCTGTCAAGTATAAAGAAGTAGTATTTTCATTCTAAGTGAATTCTCCAAGCAGCGTTAATTTGTACTTTCGAAAGTTACACTTTTTATGAAATTACACTAGAAGTTATATGTAAAGCTTTTTCCTTGCAATATACGCCATTCAAATACAAACGTTTGTCAGTCTTTCAAGTAATTTTAGTGGTGGTTGATTCTTGTTTTGCAGAATTTCTAAAGCAGGCTTTCAATTGGCAGTTCTTCCCTTACGCTGACACTTGATTTTTTAAATTTTTTTTTTTGTTCACTGTTGCGAGTATATGGGAAAAAATAGTCAAAATAATGATCAAACACAAAGCTGCTTGCTTGTTTGGGTACCGTGGGCACACCATGGACCGTTTTTTACCATGTCAGTGCTTGTTGCTGATTGTTTCAGTTGGTAAAGAAGCTGACCTTCCATAAGGCTTTCCTTGTAAGTCAGCTTCAAAATGAAATTGCTGTAGTTTCTCCCAGAGGTAGATCCGACTGGGGTTTAAAACTGTTTTTAATCGTATTCAGCTTAAACCCCATGCATTTCTGAATCTGGTTTTGAACACTGACATCCTTCTGGAGTAAACAGAAGCTGCTTGTTCTGCCTGTGGTCAGCAGTTGTTTTAGACTTACAGAAGGCTTGCTGAAAAATTGTTGGGTCTGCCATAGGTAAGTGGCGTGCTGATTCACCAGTATTGCTTCTGGTCACTGAATCCGTAATGTGTAGGCACTGCTCAGTATACTAAGAAAATGTATACTAACCATAGTAAAAGTTTACGATGCTTTGATCTGATGAGACAACAAACTCCTTTTTCAGCAAAATGGCTGTAATATGAAGATGGATTTTTTTAATTTTATTATAGAAGTGTGCACACTGGTGTGTGTTTCCCTATACAAACTTACAAATAACTGATAAATCACTCAAAGTTTTTTTTTCTGTATCTTGTAAACTGATACCATGCACAATGGCATGAAGTTAGAATTCTTTAAAAAGTTGAAAAGTACAGTAAAAATATGAACTCTGAAAACGTTTAACATTTTTTATGGTTTGAGTTGTCTCTGCAAGTTCATCATGTGGAATATCTACTTTTATATCAGTGCTTTTGTTTCTCAAATACTCCGTTAAATCCCAGATCTTCTTTGAAACAAGAAGAAGAAAAGAGGCTCAGAGTAGAAGTGCTGTGTGAGAAAAGGAGAGAAGACCTCCGAAGGAAAGAAGATCAATGTTGTAAAGAGATGGAGGAGAAACAGAAACTTGAGTTACAGTCTAGGAATTTAGAAATGGAGTTAAGAACACTGAGAAGGCTCTTGAAACAGGTCTATTAAATAATGAATTAAACTCTTTGTCTTATTTTCTGCTTCTTTTCAATTGTATTCCAGTATGCCTAGAGAAGGAGGCGCTTTGTTCACGGAAGAGGCGTTGGATAACAGTTGTCAAATTTTGAGAACAGTAGAGTACAGTTGGTTCACAATTGGGTGGTTGTTTTTTTTTTTTTTTGCTTTGCAGTTTATTATTCCCTTTTTCCTTTTTCAAAATTTAGGTTTCATTTGTATTTCAGGCAAAGCCTGACCTTTTTTTGAATTACTACAAAACATCCTGTATTTCGCCTTCTTAAATTTTCATAAGAAAATTTAAATTTATTTATTTATAGGTGGATTATCATAACGGTGGGGAATCAAAAATGTTTTCAAGTATGCAAGGGAGAATGGGAAGATGTATTGCTAGCTCTGTTTTTTCTTAAGATGCAAGCAGTTTTATTGTATTACTGCAGGTTGAAGAGGAACGTGATGAAACACAGAGACAGCGCTCTCAGGAAAAGAGGGCCAGAGCCCTTCAAGAAGGAATTTTGAACAACCACCTTGGGAGACAAAAGGAACTAGAAGAAGAGACAAGAAGATCTATCGGAAAAAAATCAGAGGTAAGCAGATTTTTTTTCTAATAAATTACATTTCACCATGTTTGTTTTAAAGTCATAATAAATCTTACATAACTTTTTCTGTTTCTTGATGTTTATTTACTGTTTACCAGTGTAACTTATCTGGGTAAATACCTTTCTTGTTTTCTCTTATGTCTAAAAGTTCTGGAAAGCAGCATCACTCCTGTATGTACCTGAATTACTTGTGCAAGTCGGAAGCTAATAGAAGACACTATTTACACCGTTTCTTAACCTATCTGTTATTTTCCATTTCATAGACATTTTGTCATCGCTTTTTAGGCTTTCTAGCAGTGAAACACCTAGCTACCTATGGCAAGGTTGACCAGGAAGAAAGTTGTTTGACAGTGTTTGTGTTTCCATTGCTTTTATTTTTTAATTAGTTATTCCCTTATTGAACTTACTTCAAGTATGCCTTTCTTTGCCACCTCCACATAACTAAAATTTTATGATCGACTCTCAGCAATGAATTCAACTCTCTGTAAGAGTTAGAGTAACTGGAGGAGAAAAAGCAATCATAAACACTGTATTAAAAAAGATCTTGAAAAGAGTTTACTGAATTTCCTAAAGAATGTGCAGTGCCTTGAAGCCTTTTTGTTCTTGGCTGTGCTGCCCAATAAATGTAGGGTGAATGTGTTTAAGTGGGAAAAAGTTATACATACAATAAAGAGGAAATATACAGGACTATTGCATTCCGGGGGTGATTGAGTCTTATAGCTAACTTTCAGTAATACAAAAGGATAAGTGTTCAGAAGACATTTGAGAAGGAAAATACCCTTTCTGGCCTTGTTTTTACCAGATCTGTAGCACAACTAATTCAACCTTAGAGGCAGTATTATAAAGGCATGCACATACAAGAAAGCGCTGTCATTTTAAAAGCTTTGGTTGCTGGTTTAAGGGGGGGAAAAAACGTAACTGTATATTTGGGATGTTCATTTAGGTTTTAAGGCTATGTTGCACTTCCGTTGGGTACGTACGTTGTACATGTGCATGGGTTCACAGAGTAGCTTATTGCCTGAAACTTCATCTTCGAAGTCATGCTTCGGTACTAGAAATGTTAAAATGCAGTTTATTGCTGCAGGTTTTTTGTAGATTCATTTCCCAATTGGCTCTTTATTCATTTTCCCTGTCATTCAGGAATCCCGCACTGATAGAGAACAGGATCTGTTGTACAAGAATCAGTTACTACAAGATGAGATTGCTATGCTAAGGCTAGAACTCACTCAAGTAAGACTTAGGCACCAGGAGGAACAAGGAAAATATTTAAAGGAAAATGAGACCTTGAAAGAAAAAAATGAAGCTCTCAAAAAGGAACTTAAACTGCACAAGGAAGCATTAAGACAAATGTTTTTTCAGTTCAACGCGGAGCTGGACTTAGTAAAGAGAGAATCTGCAGTGCTGACTTCCAAACTTGAGCAGACAAACAAAAGCAAAGACAGACTAGAGACAGAAATTGAGTCATTGCGTTCCTCCCTGAACGCTGCAGTTCAAGAACTTAAACTTCATTTGTCATCAAAAAGCAATGCTGAACGAAGATTTCCCAGAGAACGTGATGAATGCCTTTGCTTGCAAGTCGAGCTCCATCGTGACCTCTCTGACGTGCAAGAAACCAACAAGAGCTTGTCTCTGCAGCTGTGTAAAGCTAAAAGCAAAGCTAATAGGCTAGAAAATGAGCTTCACCAGTTGAAGCAAATGCTCAGAGAAAAAGCTTTGCTTTTAGAAATGACAAAAAAGAATTAAGTCAAGGCCAGTGTTGGGCAAAGGAATGTGATCATGCTCGACAACTTGAGAAAGATCCAGTAAGCAAACTTGTAATAAAACAGGAGTCCCTGCAGGAGCGATTGGCCCAGCTCCAGAGTGAAAACCTTTTTACTCCATCAGCAATGGGAAGAGATGCAGAACAAGAGGATCATGAAAGAAAAAATAGCGGATTATGGGCAGGAGCGTTTTAATGACATTTTCAACAAACTTAGAGCTGATACAGAAAAGCAAGTTTATCTAATAGAAGAGCGAAACAAGGATTTAAATGCCAAGCGTACTGATTTAAGGGAACAAGTCTTTAAATACGAGACTGACGTAGTAGAAAGACAGGTAAAGTATATGCGTAGAAAGAACAATTTAAAGTTTGTCCGTTCTTGAAATTAGTTTGTTCCTCCAATGTATCCGGTGTAAGTTACATGCATGGGACCAAAGAATACTCATTTGTTCTGGTTTGTTATGTTTCCCTCGGAATTGCGGAAAGTTTTGGCAACGGGGATATTAGTCCTCAGATCTAAGCAGAGAACAGAAAAAAGGTATCCAAGTCTAAGCTTTGATCAAGAAAGGTGATTCTTCTCTAGAACTTTTTTCCATCTATTTTCCTTAGTCCATGTTATGCCCTATAGAATAGTCTAAAGTATTTGATGGTTTTGATGTAAGTATTGCACAGATGACCTGAATGAGAGTGGTATAAAAGGAGGAACCATCCAATACACGAGGGCTGAGAAATGAAGATACAGAGAAGTGAAGTGGTTGGGGCTAGATTTATATGAAGCTTCTATAGAGGGGAAAAAAGAGGTTCTCTGTAAGCTGCTATCAAGATTGAAGAGTATTAGTAATGTCCAGCTGTTGATTTCTGTATGTGTTTTGAGGGTTCTGAGGGGCCTGCCTGTTCCTCAAAGTTCATGTCAGACGGTGACCTTAAGCTTTCTCTTTTATGATGTGTAGCCACACTCCAGCAGTACTGTCAATCATTGTAAACTGTGACTTGCTTTGTATTCTTACTACCAAAATAATGGGTTCCTTTTGAAGATCATGTGAGAGAGTGTGTGTGTGTATATGTATATAGCTATATATATATTATGAGCTATCCAGATTTTTGTAAACCTAATCTATCAGTATTTCTAAAACGAGCTGAGTAAGAAGACTACAAGAGGATGTGATTCAACATACCCTTAAAGTGTATCTCAAAGGAGCTTTCAGATATTTGTATTCATTTAATTGTATTTGTATAGTGAAGAAACAGAAGAAAGAACAATCTAACACAAAGTCCTGCCTTCAGTCACCGGAGTAATATTTGCAGTCAAACTGTGGCTCTTAGATCACAACAGATTTCTTTGGGTTTTGTTAGAAAAAAATACCCGATTGCAGTGTGTTCCTGTGTATTGTTCAAGGAAGAACAATACCTGAGCCTTTTTTATGTGTTAGGAAACAGGAATCCTCATGAACAGCTGCTGATAGTCAAAGGTGCTCAGCTGAGAAAGATGATGAGAGGTCATCATCTGTGCAGATGCCTGCTGGTGGCAGGCAAAATTTCATACTTTTGGGTTCAATCTAGACAGGTCTAACCGTATAACAAAATAAGTTAAAGGCGTATTTCATGTTCTTAGAACTTTCTTCATGCTAATTTAACTGTTTCGTTAGGGCATGTTTGGACAACTGCAGCAGGAGCTTGCTGCTGCACTTAAAAAGCAATCTATGCCAGAAGCTTCACTTGAAGTTACTACACGCTACCACAGTGACCTGGAGAGAGACAAGCTGCGCTTGCAAAAGGAGTTGGAAAAAAAGGTGAAAACTAAGGTAGTTAATGTCTGTAACTATATGAATAAATCTGAGCGTAGCTGTTGAAAGCAGGAGCGAATGTTGTCCTTTTGCACCACCTTTTGCAGTGTTCTTACGAAAACTGAAGTATAGAGGGAACCAGAGGAGCTTTGCAGGAAAGCTGTAGGGTGATTCTGTGTGTGTGTGCATGTCATCTTATCCCCCAAAGTTGTAACCTCATCCTGTCGCTTCTAGAGTATTCCTTCTTCCCACCAGCTCCAGCTGCTGTTCTTGGTTATGGTTCCTAAGGTGTGTTTTACACTCCACACCAACCTTGGCCATAGGTCTTGGATGGGTGGAGGAGAGCTTAGGCCTGTTTCTGTGTAAGTTACTGCATTCTCCTGCGCTCTTGTCTTTTCCGGCCACCTTACTTTTTCTTCTGCCACTGTTGCTTTCACAGACGCAGAAGCAGAACATGCTGGCTCTGACATCCAAGGACTTGCACAGCACGTGGGAGGAGCACTTGAAGTCAAGATCCCACCTTGAAGAGCGCGTTGCTCAGCTGGACGAGGAGAAGGCTGAACTGTTGCAACAGGTGAGCCCAGAAAATTCTCCAGGCACCGAGCCAATACCCAGGAGAACCACATGCACCTTCTGGTCAGGTTCTTACGTATCATTGTTTTCTGTTATCCCTGCCATTCAGGCTGCGAGTACCTTTTCGTTTGGGGGTCATGGAGGAAGCAAATAAAAGCTAGATGGGTATCCTTGTGTAAGTTCTGGAGTGGCTCTGTTGGGAAGAGTTCCCAGTGTGGTTTGCTATCAGTTGAGCACATCGAGCAAGGCCACAGTTCCCAGTTCTTCCTTGGATTTTGTGTGGTCATCTTCTGACCCCTTGGTTTCTGGGCAGGTTTAAAATGCTTGATGTTTCCAGTGCGTGTGTGGAGGAGCTGCTGTATGTTTTCAGCGTAGCGGGAGCTTAAAAGCCTTGCAGAAAAACATACTGAAGGAATGCTGGGTAAATGAACGAGTGCTTGGGAAACAAGCAGCGCCTGCCAGTTGCCAAGGGACAGCCTTCCCCTTTTCTCCTTTTCTGTAGAGGGAAAATGGAAGTACAAAGTCAAAACAGCTGCCAGCTCTCCTCTGGTGTGGCTGAGAAAACACCAAGAGGAGGAAAACCAGCATGTGGCTAAGTAAATGCCCACACAGAAGAGGTGGAGGTAATGGCCGAGGGGAATAAAATGTTGAAGAACTCCAAAAGATCAGATTCCTCCACAAGCCCCTGCCTGCTGGTTGCTGGAAGATCCCATGAAAGCTTTGGATGGATCCATGTTCTCCCATGAAGTGCATACCTACGTAATCCCTACTATGAGCAGAGGCACTGCCAAAAGTGTTCTCCAGCATCTTTTCCACCTGTTATGTCTAGAAGAGGATGGCCTTTGCTTCAGCGAGGGCATCTGTTTCTGTAGTTACGTATTGGTCTGTTTGATGTGAAACCTGAAGGGATCCTCAGGAATTCCGTCCCGGGGCATTCTGTGGAACGTGGCTAACGGATAGAGACGTCCGGCAGCTTCTCTGTGGAGAGCGCTAGATGCACAGACTGTACGTAGGTATTTTTCCTGTGCTCTGTTTGTGTGATACACTTTCAAAAGAGAAAAGAAAGATGTGAGAGTGAAAGAAAGGAAGTGAAGAAGCTGGTAGAGTTGAAACGCCCAGCTGAACTACGTCTGGCCCAAGAAATGAAAAGAAACCTCGATCTGCAGAAAGACTGTAAGAGGGACGGCTTTTTAGCGTGGTGAAGAGGTATCCCTGCGTAGAAGTCATGTTTTATTAAACTTTAGTGTAAAAATAGGTGTACCTAACTGTGAGCAGATGCCGGCCTCGTGTTAGTTCTTGCAAGGTACTTCTGTACACCAGCCCCTAGTTTTCACTAGCTGCCAAAACAACTGCAGGTGCAGGTTGCCCTGCAGTTCTCCTGGGGAAAAAGGGAGTCTTTCATTCCTCTTTTCAGGTGAAATCTGGACTCTCCAAGTGTATGTGGCACAGGAATACTGGTTTTTCCTGGTAATTCCTGGTGTGTCAAGCACGTTAAAGATGAAGCAAGCTGTGTCTGTGCTGTTTACATGAGAGTATGTGAAAAAGTCCAGTTTTGTTCCTTTGCTTCATTGTTTTCATGACTAGTTTGCTGTGCAGGTTGAAGAGGCTGCTGAGCAGAGCTACGAAGGAACTAAGGGTGTATGAGGAGAGAGGGGGACTGTCCCAGCTTAATTTGCAGGGAGAAATGAAGAGCAGGTATTCTGAAGTGGTCAATGAAATTGGCAGATTAAGAACAAAGGTGAGCTTTATTTTGTTTGGGTTATTGTGGTGTTTTTTCTTGTGAAACCTTTGTTCTTTCTTTATACTTCTTTTCATATTGTTGACTTTTTTTCTTGGCTGTATTTCTGAAATTATTTGGCTGTTTTTTGATGTTCGTTCTATGGTCACAGTAGTAGGCGACTGTAATACTGATGTAGCTCTTAGGGGTAAAGACGGAAGTGTTACGTACACAGCAGTATCTGCGAGGGCACATCAGGGGTAGGCTGTCCTGCAGAGGAAGGGCAAAGCAAGAGCCACAGCAAGGCTGGCAGGGTCTGTGACCACACAGGCCAGGGATCAGCCCCACAGGCCCTCACCAAGAAGAGCAGAAGAGTTCTGGGGACAGTTCTGGGGACAGTAAGCAGAGTGCGCCAAGAGTGCAGATCACCAGGCCGGTCCATAGGGATGGGCAGGTCTGCAGTCCTACTGGGCCGTCACGTCCATGGGTGAGGGTCAGGGCTGAGAGCAGTGAAGGCCCAGCACAGGCCTGGCTGCAGCTTGAGGCCGTGGCAGCATCGTCGGGCTCCGACGGATGCATTCCCTCTCGGAAGAGAGGGGAGTAACGCCACCATCACTCGGAACAGCTCTGTGCAGTTGGCCTTGCCCAAGGTCACCCCCTGAAGCCTGTCTCGGGCACGAGTTGAGCAGGAGGCAGGTGGGGGTTTGCTTTTCGGAATGGTGTCTTTGCTTCCCAGGGCACAATGCAGTGTGAGGTGGTGCGGAAGAAACCCTGTAGCTTGTTGCTTACTAGTAGCTGACTCAGTCCGTCTTTCCTGGTCTTAGAGACCCACAAATGGTTTTGAGGTTGCTCTGCGGCGAATGAAGAGACGGGACGCAGCTTGATGCAAGCAAATGTCAATTTATTGTACAGAAGCACACGTTTTTATACACTTTCAGAAGCTGCGCGTTTCAAACTAATTGGTTCTTGAAGCTAAGCCTTGCATACTAGGCAATCCCTGATTGGTGGTTAACTACCAGCAATTAACAGCAAGGTGTTACCTTTCCTTGGCGCCATCCGTCTCCCACTCCCCTGTGCTCTGCAAACATGCCTCATCATGTTAATTGTTGTCTAGACAAGCTCGAGCACATTCCCATCAGCTAACCGATTGCCACGCATGGTCCTAGTTTCCAGCCCGCTCCTGCATTGCTCTGGCCGTTCGGTAGCATGTGACCTTTTAGCTGCTTCTCCGCTCATTACTGAGATAGCTGTGTTTCAAAGTTATGCTCCTTTTTAGAAGATATTATTGTAGAACGAGTCAACTGCCTTGACAGTGGCTCATTTTTAGTTCACAGGTTAGCAGCATATTTGTGTTCCTGTTGGAAGAGTTATTTTGAATGACAGGGAATGGAATTACGTTTGGGCAATTTTAAATAAGTGTAAAGTTTCTACGTATTTTAGAGACTTTCAAGTGTTGACTCTGCTGGTTTCCCCCACTTTTTTAAAAATAAAAGATGATGGGATATCATGTTTTATGGTTAATAGGTATAGACGATGGATGTTTCTGGAGGGGGAAAGAAGGGGATAGAGCTGTAGTTGACCATTGGGACCTATGGGAAGTCTGATATTTCCTGGAAATCTTTTGAAAACAAACTGCAGCTTTGACCTAAAGAGACTGTCTTCTGCCACCACTGCTGCAAAAGCGGTGTTCTGAACTGCTACTTCCAGATCGTTTAGCGTAATGGAAGAGAAGGGTACCCGTTTCTTGCCTTGTCAGTTCTGTGACAAAGCTTTGACCGTGTGACAGCATGTGATAATTCCTCTGAAGCGTGACACATGGTTCTTTTTCTGATGAAACCAGAATGTGGCTGTGATGTAACTGGGTATGGGTGTGTTTGATTTCCTATGATCGTATGAACACCTCGCAGAAGAATAGCCCTGGTGCTTTTCAGCCTAGCCCTGCGGGTGTCATGCCGCTGGTTTGGTACCTCTCGGTCCGTGACCCACTGCAGAACTGAGGAAGGATGGGAACCTGAGGAATGCTGTCAGAAATTATGTGAAAGCTGTTCTTGTTTTAAAAGAAGAGCCTGGTTTCACTTTTGTGATAAATAGTCTTGATGGCCAACTCCTTTACCAATTTTCACAGATTTGACAGGCTCTGATGGTGCGGGCAACAGGGTGAGAAGTTTCCAGTCTTTTGGGTTTGGGTTTTTTGAATCCCGTGGGCCAGTTATGCTATGAAGTACATAATGTGAGAGGGGAAAAATGGCCGGATATCAGCTCCATGTACAATGTTCTGGATGATGTTTTAACTTTGTTTTCTAGCAAGAGAAGAGGACAAGAGAGTGTGTATGGGGAAATCGGATTTATAAGAGAGATTTGAGAGATGGTTGGGTTTTGGGTTTTTTTTTCATTTTGTCCTCGCGGCTTCAGTTGGCCTATAATACTAGGATTTCTGGTAACTCCACCCAGTGCAAGTCAAACCAGAGCTTAGAGCATTTGTTTGCTTACCTGTTTGTTTGTTGGAAAGGTCAAGTTTGGGATTGCCCCTTTCCCCACACTCCTGAGCTAGACCCGGAGGTGTGAGGTTTCTCATCGCTGTTGACATCACGTCAGACAGGGGTGGCCAGCAGGCACCGTAGGCAGTTGAGCAAGGACAACTGCAGAGCCCTGGCCTGGGAGGGGAGATCTCCTCGTGGTGATCCCCGGTGGGATGGCGTGGCTGGGGAGCTGGCCCAGCAGGGCCAGGCGGCCCAGGCAGAGAGCGAGCTCAGCAGGAGCCACCGTGAGCTGGCAGCTGGGGCGGCCCGCAGCGGCCTGGGCTGTCTGGGGGGCAGCAGTGCCAGGGCACTGGGGGCAGTGAGTGCCCACCCCTCCTCAGGGCTTGCTGAGCTGTGTCTCGAGCCCGGGGTCCGGTTTTTGGCCGCCCAGCCCAGGAGATCTTGCCCAGCCCGTGTGAGGTCGGCAGGGAGATGCCGGGCTGGTGCGGGGGCAGGAGCACCAGCCCTGTGAGGGGAGGCTGCGGGAGCTGGGCCTGGGGGAGTTGGGCCTCCCAGCGCGGGGGAGGGGAGTACGAGGAAGACGAGGCCTGTCCCAGCTTGGCCTGGGTTTGACTTCAGCAGGTGTTCAAAATCCTCAAGCATCTGTCAAGTATAAAGAAGTAGTATTTTCATTCTAAGTGAATTCTCCAAGCAGCGTTAAATTTATACTTTCAAAAGTTACACTTTTTGTGAAATTACGCTAGAAATTATATGTAAAGCTTTTTCCTTGCAATATACGCCATTCAAATACAAATGTTTCTGTCAGTCTTTCAAGTAATTTTAGTGGTGGTTGATTCTTGTTTTGCAGAATTTCTAAAGCAGGCTTTCAATTGGCAGTTCTTTCCTTACGTTGGTACTTGGTTTTTATTTTTTTCTTCATCATTGCAAGTATATGGGAAAAAATAGTCAAAATAAGGATCAAACACAAAGCTGCTTTCTTGTTTGGGTACCGTGGGCACACCATGGACCGTTTTTTACCATGTCAGTGCTCATTGCTGATTGTTTCAGTTGGTAAAGAAGCTGACCTTCCATAAGGCTTTCCTTATAAATCAGCTTCAAAATGAAATTGCTGTAGTTTCTCCCAGAGGTAGATCCACTGAGGTTTAAAACTGGTTTTAATCGTATCCAGCTTAAACCCCATGCATTTCTGAATCTGGTTTTGAACACTGACATCCTTCTGGAGTAAATAGAAGCTGCTTGTTCTGTCTGTGGGCAGCCTTACAGAAGGCTTGCTGAAAAATTGTTGGGTCTGCCATAGATAAGTGGCGTGCTGATTCACCAGTATTGCTTCTAGTCACTGAATCCGTAATATGTAGCCTCAGTATACCAAGAAAATGTATATTAACCATAGTAAAAGTTTATGATGCTTTGATCCGATGAGACAACAAACTCCTTTTTCAACACAATGGCTTTATTATGAAGAGGATTTATTTTTTTATTATAGAAGTGTACACACTAGTGTGCATTTCCCTGTGTAACCTTACAGAAAACTGGTACATCAATCAATGGTTTATTTCCGTATCTTGTACAACTGATATCATGGACAATGGAATGAAGTTAGAATTCTTTAAAAAGTTGAAAAGTACAGTAAAAATACGGAATCTGGAAACATTTAAGTTTTTTTATGGTTTGAGTTGTCTCTGCAAGTTCATCATGTGGAACATCTACTTTTATATCAGTGCTTTTGTTTCTCAAATACTCTGTTAAATCCCAGGTGTTCTTTGAAACAAGAAGAAGCAAAGAGACTCAGAGTAGAAGTGCTCTGTGAGAAAGTGAGAGAAAAACTCCAAAGGAAAGAAGATCAATATTGTAAAGAAAGGGAGGAGAAACAGAAACTTGAGTTACACTCAAGGAATTTAGAAATGGAGATAAGAACACTGAGAAAGCTCTTGAAACGGGTATATTAAATAATGAATTAAACACTTTCTTTTCTGCTTCTTTTCACTTGTATTCCAGTATGCCTAGAGAAGGAGGGGCTTTGTTCATGGAAGAGGCATTGGATAACTATTGCCAAATTTTGAGGGCAGTAGAGAACAGTTGGTTCACAATTGGTCTGTTCTTTTTTTTTTTTTTTGGCTTTGCAGTTTATTAATCCTTTTTTTTCTTTTTCAGAATTTAGGTTTCATTTGTATTTCGGGCAAAGCCTGACTTTTTTCTGAATTACTACAAAACATCCTGTATTTCTTCTTCTTATATTTTCAGAAGAAAATTAAAATTTATTCTTTATAGGTGGATTATCATAGCTGTGGGGAATCAAAAATCTTTTCAAGTATTCTGGGGAGAGTGGGAAGGTGTATTGCTAGCTCTGATTTTTCTCGAGATGCAAGCAGTTGTATTACTGTAGGTTGAAGAGGAACATGATGAAACACAGACACAGCGCTCTCAGGAAAAGAGTGCCAGAGCCCTTCAAGAAGGAATTTTGAACAACCACCTTGGGAGACAAATGGAACTAGAAGAAGAGACAAGAAGATCTATAGGAAAAAATTCAGAGGTAAGCAGATATTTTTTTTTCTAATAAGTCAGATTTCACCATGTTTGTTTTAAAGTCATCATAAATCTTATATAACTTTCCGTGTTTCTTGACGGATTATTTACAACTTACCAGTGGAACTTAACTGTGTAAATACCTTTCCTGTTTTCTCTTATGTCTTTAAAAGTTCTGGAAAGCAGCATCACTCCTGTATGGACCTGAATGACTTGTGCAAGTCGGAAACTAATAGAACACACTATTTACCCCGTTTCGTAACCTATCTGTTATTTGTCATTTCACAGACATTTTATTATCACTTTTTAGGGTTTCTAGCAACGAGACACCTAGCTACCTATGTCAAGGTTGACCAGGAAGAAAGTTGTTTGACAGTGTTTGTGTTTCCATTGCTTTTTTTTTTTAATTAGTTATTCCCTTATTGAACTTACTTACTTCAAGTATGCCTTTCTTTTCCACCTCCACATACTGAAATTTTATGATCGAATATCAACAATGAATTCAACTCTCTGTAGGAGTTAGAGTAACTGGAGGAGAAAAAGCAACCATCAACACTGTATTAAAAAAGATCTTGAAAAGAGTTTACTGAATTTCCTAAGAATGTGCAGTGCTTGGAAGCCTCGTTTGTTCCTGGCTGTGCTGCCCAATAAATGTAGGGTGAATGTGTTCAAGTGGAAAAAAGTTACACATACAATAAAGAGGAAATATCCAGGACTATTGCATTCTGGGGGTGATTGAGTTTTATAGCTAACTTCCAGTAACACAAAAGGATAAGTGTTCAGAAGACATTTGAGAAGGAAAATACCCTTTCTAGCCTTGTTTTTATCAGATCTGTAGCACAAGTAATTCAACCTTAAAGGCAATATTATAAAGGCATGCACATACAAGAAAGCACTGTCATTTTAAAAGCTTTACACTTGAGATGTTTTAAATAATTTTATTATTTGGTTGTAGGTTTAAGGGGGTATTGTGTGTTTGGGATGTTCACTTAGGTTTTAAGGAGATGTTACACTTCCGTTGTGTACGTACATTGTACATGCGCGTGGGTTCACAGAGTAGCTTATTGCCTGAAACTTCATCTTTGAAGTCACGCTTCAGTATTAGAAATGTTAAAATGCAGTTTATTGCTGAAGCTTTTTTTGTAGATTCGTTTCCCAATTGGCTCTTTATTCATGTTCCCTGTCATTCAGGAATCCAACACTGAGAGAGAAAAGGATCTGTTGTACAAGAATCAGTTACTACAAGATGAGATTGCTGTGCTAAGGCTAGAAATCAATCAAGTAAGACTTAAGCACCAGGAGGAAGAAGGAAAATCTTTAGAGGAAAATGAGACCTTGAAAGAAAAAAATGAAGCTCTCAAAAAGGAACTTAAACTGAACAAGGAAGCATTAACACAAACGGTTCTTCAGTACAATGCGCAGCTGGACTTCCTAAAGACAGAATCTGCAGTGCTGACTTCCAAACTTGAGCAGACAAACGAAAGTAAAGACAGACTAGAGGCAGAAATCAAATCATTTCATTCCCGCCTGAATGCTGCTGTTCAAGAACTTGAACGTCATTGGTCATCAGAAAAGGATGCTGAACAAAGATTTCACAGAGAACGTGATGAATGGCATCGCTTGCAAGGCAAGCTCCATCATGACCTCTCCGACACGCAAGAAACCAACAAGAGCTTGTCTCAGCAGCTGTGCAAAGCTGAAAGCAAAGCTAATAGGCTAGAAAATGAGCTTCACCAGTTGGAGCAAACCCTCAGAGAAAAAACTTTGCTTGTAGAAATGACACAAAAAGAGTTAAGTCAAGCCCAGCGTCAGGCAAAGGAATGTGATCGTGCTCAACAACTTGAGAAAGATCCAGTAAGCGAACTTGTAATAAAACAGGAGTCCTTGCAGGAGCGATTGGCCCAGCTCCAGAGTGAAAACCTCTTCCTGCGTCAGCAGCTGGAAGATGCACAGAGCAAGAGGATCATGAAAGAAGAAGTAGTGAATGATGTGCAGGACCGGTTGAATGATACTCTGAACAAACTCAGAGCTGATAGGGAAAAGCAAATTTATCTCGTAGAAGAGCAGAACAAGGATTTAAATGCCAAGAGTACTGATTTAAGGAAACAAGTCTTCGAATATGAGACTGACAAAGTAGAAAGAGAGGTAAAGGATATGCTTAGAAAGAACAATTTAAAGTTTGTCCGTTCTTGAAATTATTTTGTTTCTACAGTGCACCTGGTATGTTATGTGCATGGGACCAAAGAATACCGATTTGTTCTGGTTTGTTATGTTTCTCTCGGAATTGCGGAAGGTTTTGGCCAACGGGATGTTAGTCCTCAGATCTAAGCAGAGAACAGAAAAAAGGTATCCAAGTCTAAGCTTTGATCAGGAAAGGTGATTCTTCTTACTTAGTTCATAAAATGTTGAAGAACTCCAAAAGATCAGATTCCTCTAGAAGCCCCTGCCTGCTGGTTGGTGGGAGATCCCATGAAAGCTTTAGATGGGTCAGTGTTGTCCCATGAAGTGCATTCCTACGTAATCCCTACTGTGAGCAGAGGCACTGCCAAAAGTGTTCTCCAGCATCTTTTCCACCTGTTATGTCTAGAAGAGGATGGCCTTTGCTTCAGCGAGGGCATCTGTTTCTGTAGTTACGTATTGGTCTGTTTGATGTGAAACCTGAAGGGATGGAATATCCTCAGGAATTCTGTCCCATGCCATTCTGTGGAACGTGGCTAACGGATAGAGACGTCCGGCAGCTTCTCTGTGGAGAACGCTAGATGCACAGACTGTACGTAGGTATTTTTCCTGTGCTCTGTGTGTGTGATACATCTTTCTTTTCTCTTTTGAAAGTGCGAGAGTGAAAGAAAGGAAGGAAAGCAGCTGGTAGAGTTGAAACACCCAGTTGAACTACGTCTGGACCAAGAAATGAAAAGAAACCTCGATCTGCAGAAAGACTGTAAGAGGTATGGCTTTTTAGCATGGTGAAGAGGTATCCCTGCGTAGAAGTCATGTTTTATTAAACTTTAGTGTAAAAATAGGTGTACCTAACTGTGAGCAGATGCCGGCCTCGTGCTAGTTCTTGCAAGGTACTTCTGTATATCAGCCCCTAGTTTTCACTAGCTGCCAAAACAACTGCAGCTGCAGGTTGCCCTGCGGTTCTCCTGGGAAAAAGGGAGTCTTTCATTCCTCTTTTCAGGTGAAATCTGGACTCCCCAAGTGTATGTGGCACAGGAATAGTGGTTTTTCCTGGTAATTCCTGGTGTGTCAAGCACGTTAAAGATGAAGCAAGCGGTGTCTGTGCTGTTTACATGAGAGTATGTGAAAAAGTCCAGTTTTGTTCCTTTGCTTCATTGTTTTTGTGACTCATTTGCTGTGCAGGTTGAAGAGGCTGCTGAGCAGAGCTACGAAGAAACTAAGGGTGTATGAGGAGAGAGGGGGACTGTCCCAGCTTAATTTGCAGGCAGAAATGAAGAACAGGTATTCTGAAATGGTCAATGAAGCTGACAGATTAAGAACAAAGGTGAGCTTTGCTTTGTTTGGGTTATTTTGGTGGTGGTGGTTTTTCTTTTGGAACCTCTGTTCTTTCTTCGTACTTCTTTTCATGTTGTTGATTTTGACTTTTGTTTTCTTGGCTGTGTTTCTGAATTGATTTGACTGGTTTTTGATGTTCCCTCTATGGTCACAGTAGTAGACGGCTGTGATACTGATGTAGTTCTTAAGGGTAAAGATGGAAGTGTTACGTACACAGCAGTATCTGCGAGGGCACGTCAAGGGCAGGCTGTCGTGCAGAGGAAGGGCAAAGCAAGAGCCACAGCAAGGCTGGCAGGGTCTGTGACCACACAGGCCGGGGATCAGCCCCACAGGCTCTCACCAAGAAGAGCAGAAGAGTTCTGGGGACAGTAAGCAGAGTGCTCCAAGAGTGCAGATCACCAGGCCGGTCCATAGGGATGGGCAGGTCTGCAGTTCTACTGGGCCGTCACGTCCATGGGTGAGGGTCAGGGCTGAGAGCAGTGAAGGCCCAGCGCAGGCCTGGCTGCAGCTTGAGGCCGTGGCAGCATCGTCGGGCTCCGACGGATGCATTCCCTCTCGGAAGAGGGGGGTAACGCCACCATCACTCGGAACAGCTCTGTGCAGTTGGCCTTGCCCAAGGTCACCCCCTGAAGCCTGTCTCGGGCACGAGTTGAGCAGGAGGCAGGTGGGGGTTTGCTTTTCGGAATGGTGTCTTTGCTTCCCAGGGCACAATGCAGTGTGAGGTGATGCAGAAAAAATGACTGCAGTAACTTATTGCTTACTAGTAGCTGACTCAGTCCGTCTTTCCTGGTCTTGGAGACCCAGAAACGCTTTTGAGGTTGCTCTGGCTGTTTGGTAGCATGGAACCTTTTATCTGCTTCTCCGCTCATTACTGAGATTTGTTGCTAAAGTAGCTGTGTTTCAAAATTATGCTCCTTTTTAGAAGATGATATTGTAGAATGAGTCAACTGCCTTGAGAGTGGCTCATTTTTAGTTCACAGGTTAGCAGCATGTTTGTGTTCCTGTTGGAAGAGTTATTTTGAATGACAGGGAATGGAATTACGTTTGGGCAATTTTAAATAAGTGTAAAGTTTCTACTTGTTTTAGAGACTCTTTCAAGTGTTGACTCTGCTGGTTTCCCCCACTTTTTTAAAAACAAAAGAGGATGGGATATCATGTTTTATGGTTAATAGGTATAGACAATGGATGTTTCTGGGGGGGGAAAGAAGGGGATAGAAGCTGTAGTTGACCATTGGGACCTATGGGAAGTCTGATATTTCCTGGAAATCTTTTGAAAACAAACCGTAGCTTTGACCTAAAGAGACTGTCTTCTGCCACCACTGCTGTAAAAGCGGTGTTCTGAACCACTATTTCCAGATCCATTAGCGTAATGGAAGGAAAGGGTATCCGTTTCTTGTCTTGTCAGTTCTGTGACGAAGC
Organism: Falco cherrug; assembly: GCF_023634085.1. Taxonomy (NCBI): domain Eukaryota; kingdom Metazoa; phylum Chordata; class Aves; order Falconiformes; family Falconidae; genus Falco; species Falco cherrug. The sequence goes on along the minus strand of NC_073719.1, from coordinate 15,983,574 downwards.
TTTGACCGTGTGACAGCATGTGACAATTCCTCTGAAGCGTGACACATGGTTTTTTTCTGATGAAACCAGAATGTGGCTGTGATGTAACTGGGTATGGGTGTGTTTGATTTCCTATGATCGTATGAACACCTCACAGAAGAATAGCCCTAGTGCTTTTCAGCCTAGCCCTGCGGGTGTCATGCCGCTGGTTTGGTACCTCTCGGTCCGTGACCCACTGCAGAACTGAGGAAGGATGGGAACCTGAGGAATGCTGTCAGAAATTATGTGAAAGCTGTTCTTGTTTTAAAAGAAGAGCCTGGTTTCACTTTTGTTTTAACACTGAATCAGCAGATGGTAAATACAGTGTTGATGGCCAACTCCTTTACCAATTTTCACAGATTTGACTAATTTTAGATCCCTCTGAGTTCCCTGGTTTTTTTCCCCTTTCCTGTCTACAGGTTGATGAACTTTCCCAGCAGCTGGAGATAGAGCCTAAAAAAGGCATGCAGCTAGAAGCACAAAATCATGATTTGCGAGAGGAGTTGTCCACCATGCGTGGGAACCATGAAGAACTGGAGAAGAGCAAAAGCCAGCTGAAAGAAGAGGTGGCTAATCTCAAACACCATATGGAGACTAACATGGTGGATCGCAGCCAAATAGAACAATACAAAAGAGAGGTGGAAGAACGAGCTGCACAAGAAATAAGACAAAAACGGCAAGAAGTCAATCTGATTTTGCAGGTAAGTTCATTTCTTATGTGTGTCTGTTATAGACTTCTGTTTTGGTTGTCATTTTTAGGGGTGGTGGTGGTGCCTGATTCCATGTGTTACGCTGTACTTCTGTTTTTCCTGAAGGGCAGTGGGAGAAGGGAATATGGTTGGGCAAGATGCTTTCATGTGCGTGCAGTGTGCCTGCAGGCCCTGAATCAAAAACTTGCCCAAGGTGTGGATTTTCATTTTGCAGTTCTTGGAGGGGTATCACTGTCCACTGGTCTTGTTCTCATTGTTTATCCTTGAATGGGTATTGCAACTTAGAGTTGTCACAGCCAGGCATACGCATCTTCCTTAGTCATTGCACAAGGGGCAACGCTCAGAAAAGAAGTCACCAAAGCTGCAGGGTGCGGGCTGGGGGTGCGGCATCTCCATAATTTCTTTGAGGAATGCTATGCCCTGTCCTACAGAGATAGTGTTTCTTCATCAGTAGCTTTGATGAGTAATAGTGCTAAGATGGGGGTTCTTTCTGAATGAAAAGAATCATTCAGTGTGGTAGTTCCAGGGTTCTGCCCTGGTCGCTGATGGCAGTGAGGAGGCACAGTTGCCTCGCTGAATAGAGCTGGGCCCTTGAAACTGGGTACGTGCAATTGACTGGCGAGGAGAGTTCTCTTTTTCTTTGCGGTGGTTGAAAGTGTGTATCTACTTCAGATGCAGGCAGCCTCCCAGGACAGATTAGAACAAATCAGAGCCAGTCGTCATGCTTTGCTGACAAGCCAGCTAGAACACAGAATTGGAGACCTCGAACGTGAATTAGACAGGATAAAAAATACCCAGCGAGACAGTACTTTTCAAAAAGAATCCGCACAGGCAGAAGTGGAAAAGTACAAAGACCTGTATCTGGAGGAAGTTAAAAATGGAAGGTGCCTAGCAAAAAAACTGGAAAGGTAAGTCCCTGCTCTTTTGGGGTGATAATAAGATACTACTTTTTCCTCAAGCAGTTTTCTTCATTAAATACCTTTTCTACATCTGGTCAGCATTATGCATAAGGTAGCATATTTGTGATGAAAGTACCTTAAGGCTCCCCCCTGTTCATTGGAACTATCTTCGCTTCTCTTCAGTGTTCCAGCAGTAACACCACCGATCATGGGCGTTAATAGGATATTTTTGAAGTTGAGTTTGTTTTAACAGGCAGCCTTTTTGCCAGTCTCTAATCTCCGCTGCTTCTTCTAAGTATGGCAGAAAAGAGAATGTCACGTCCTTTACTGCTTGAATAAGGATAGGCCCTTCAGAGAACGGCATTTGATGCTATGAAGAAGAACAACAAAAATCTTTTGGCTTCCGTTTTAGCAGCATGTCATAGGTTTCAGCTTTCTTTGGGAAGGGAAGGGTAGCCCAGAGTTCTTACGCAGGTGATGTACCTTTCAGAAAAAGCTATGTAAACCCACGGTGTGCACAGACTGCTTTGAGGCCTTAATGCTGAGAAGTCCAAAGTATTGGTTAACTCTTGCTGCTTCTTGCAGGTAGAGTGACTACTTAGAAATAGGCTCTCCAGAAAACCCCCAGATCCAGTTATGGAGATTTTTTTGGACTCTCTTAATCCCTTCCACTTTCCGAAGTCAGATAATAGTCAAAGACCTGGAGGGTAACTTTGTGGAAGTGTTATTACCAAAGATAATTCTTTGTATGCTTCTGAACGTTTCAGAGCTAATGAGAGACTAGCAGAAGCCAACGCTGAGCTCCTTCAGGAGTGCCATAGAAGCAAACCTTTAATTGCAAGCAGCGCTGTCAGTGGTCCAGTTCTGTATTCAACTGAACTGGGACATATTAGCAACAATCCGGCACTGAATAGAAGTCTAAATCTAGGAGGAAGCTTCCTAACCCCGACCGGGAATACGTTACCATCAAGAAACAGAGTTGAAGCCTATGTGGCTAAGGTAAGCGTTTTTAAATACTGTTCTCAACTAGTGTTGAAGAGTATCTGTAAGCAAGGTTGTGCTTTTCAGTCTAAAGTTAGAATCCATTTCTAGTTCCAAACCATATGCTCTAATATGCCAAACCAAATTGCTCATCAAAACAGTACACAACTAGGTGGTAGAAACGAAGACTTTTGGTCATCAGGGTTATACAAATTTCCAGAAGTGCTCAAAGACCAAAAAATACTGAGATCTAAATGATGGACTGCGTAACAACATTCTTTTGCAAGAGAAACTGTGATAAAGAATACTGTGGCATAGGAAGCTGCCAAATAAGCTCTTCAGTAAAATTTAGTGCCGATGCCCCATCCCTGGCAGTGCTCAAGGCCAGGCTGGGTGGCGCTTGGAGCAACCCGGTCTAGTGGAAGGTGTCCCTGCCCATGGCAGGGGGGCTGGAACTGGATGATCTTTAAGGTCCCTTCCAACCCAAGCCATTCTGTGGATGACCTTTTTTAAAACAGCTAACTTCATGATGAGTGCAAAATCCCATCAGACATCTTTGTTTGAGACACCTTTTCCTTCTTCCCTGATCTTCATTTTAGCAGTTTCTTCACCGGAACTTGTTTTAGTGCAATACCAACAAAGGGATGCTTCAAAAGTAGGATGGCATGAACAGGACACGTAACTTCTCACTGGAGTGCGGGACGTATGCTGTGCATAGGAGGCATTTGTTTTGGGGGGTCCTGCTATGTGGTGTTATATGTAACTGCTCCTCAGGAAGTCTACAGAGCTTTCTGATTTTGTACAAAAGCTGCAACCTCTGCGTACCTCTGGTCAAAGTATGCCCTGTAATTAGCAGTCAGCATGATAGCACATCCCTCACAGAATGGTAAACGTGATATCATGAGAGTTGGAAACCAGATGTCAGTCGTTGTAATCAGTTTCCCACCTAGCATAGGACTGAGGCATGGGCAAGCTTGCCTGTTCAGTCAGTGTCTGTCCCTCGCATATTCTGTTGTTGAATGGATGTGAGAAGCATTCGCTCACTTTTAAGTCTGTCTCGGTTCGCTGGTCCCACCTACACTGGAAAGAATCCATTTAAATAGCGTGTCTGCATACTGTGCCTGGTTTAAGAAAAAGAAAAAACCAAACCAAACAACAAAACAAAAATGGACAAAGCGGTGTGTAGGTAGTGCGTAGCAGCGGCAGTTAGAGATGAACTTTTCTGTATCGTTGCGAATGTGGTTTTTGTGTCAGAGGGGTGGACATAACGCTGCATAAAGAACATGGGAGGCAATTAGTACTGTACCATCTGCAGGGATTATTCGGCACGCAAGCAGCAGAAAGGAGGCAAAATTCAGGGATCCACTGCAAAACTGAAGTAAGGAGAAAGCCAGGACAAGGGAACAAGAGGGACAGGGAGCAGGGAGCAAGTGAGGGCAGGGGAAAATGAGAGAGAGATGGGAGCGAGATGTTACAAGAAGAAAAAGGCAAAGGAGGAAACCATCCCGCTTCTAGGAAAAAAGCTGTCCTAGTTTAAAAGAAAAGGGTTTAACAGTTGTGGTTTCTTTTTTTGAAGAAGAAACAGGAAAAAAAGAATAACCTCCCTGTTACTAAATCCAGCTGCACATCTCTTTATGATATTTCTTCCTGTAATCACCAGTTGGGGAACAACTGAGACTAATTGTAGTGGCGCTGCTTGTAGCCTCAAGTCACCTGACGTTCAGTGTATTCAGGGAAGTCTTAAAACCTGATCTTCTCTGGAGTCCTTCAGAAGAAAGGAACTGAGTTCTCAGAGGTGCAGTAGTTGCTGGAGGGCGTGCATCTAAGTGAGTATTTCGCTTAGAACTGCGGGCTTAATTTTTCTCAGTCGGGTGCAGTATGTCACGTGCATAGCATGCATCTGAGAAAAGAGGATTGAATTGGAACGTAAGACTTTGAAGTCAGGAAGTAACAAAAGGGAAAAACTGCATGTATCCCTCTGCATACAATAATGGGTGGCAAATCTCAATCAGTTTCCAAATGCAAAATCACCAGATGCACAGTCTGTGCAGTCATTTCCACAGGGGTCCCGTGCCATTCAGGAGGCAAGTTGGAGCATGAGGGAAGAAATCAGAGATTATAGTGTTAGTCTACTTTGAAATGCTTTGCTGGTTGTGCCGCCTGGTATTCTGTCTGTTCACCAGACTGTTTCAAAGCAGAAGAATTTCTCTAGACTCCAAGCCTTTTCTTCACTTCACTGTTTACTTCAGTTATGCCTCAGCTTTGTTTTCCCACTAACCTGGTTCCCTTCTACAGAATTTGCCTTGCCTTTAAATTCAGGATGCGCAGTGCTGCCTTGGCTGGAGATGACAAATGCTTCTGCCACTGAAGCTCTAGATGACAGGGAGTTAAGAAGCTGAAATTGCAGTGTGCCTCAGGCAGTCCTTTTGCACCGCTTTTTTTAGTCAAAGCTCTCTGCAGATTTGGTGTTCCTTGTAGTAGCTTCCTCAAGGTGAGAAGGGCTATTGGAAGTAGGGAACATGCCAGCCATTCTGAAGAGGAAGATGTTTGTGTACATTTCGTTTGTGCAGAAGCTTTGAAATAGCTTCAGGGGCAAAGAGGTGAAAATAGTTCACACTGCTATTATTCAGAATGATGGTGTTCATTGGTCCTGCAGCTGCTGGAAGAAACACTGGTAAATGATGCTGACAAGAGGAAGGAGTGCTCCACTAGCAAGTGGACACAGTTTCTTCTTTAGACTTAACTAAGGAATTTGGTGTTCAAAGGCTTGAAAGATTGCACCGTTTTCCTAAACATGAGGCATGACTATCAGTGATTACACATAGAGCCGTACATGTTGAAGATGGTCATGTCGCAAGTTCAGCAAAAACAGAGCATGTTATTCTTAAAAAAGCATAAAGAAATGTGTTCCATTACAGTATAGCCCCTTCCCCTTTATCAAATATATACGCGACAGAAAAGAATCACCTTGAAGTGCAAAAGGATCTTTAAAAATACCAAAAAGTTCATATTGGCACAAGCTTATTAACCAGCAGAATCCCAATCCCATGCAAATGTCTTCAGGTTTTTTTGGTGGTTTTTATTTTTATTAGAGCTTCAGTGATGTGGAATAAATTACAAGTACTTGACAAATTCTGTGCATGTCATTAGACAGTGACCGTAGCAACTAGCAATTCAGTATTTCAGACCTGCTCCCTTAGTCCTAAGGCAAGGAATGTCTCCTGCAAGTGCTGCAAGGAGGTTTTGGGACTGGAGTCCTGTTGTTAGGTTTAACAAATGTCAAGCTTAAATCCTAAGAGCTGTGCCAAAGGCTGGTGAAAATGAACATGGGTGTCTTGACAGACAAGAGCAGTGAACTCTGCAACCAGGGTGAATCGGTGGGTAAATGAAACCAGTTTAATGTGGGAAGGGAAATGTCTGCTTCCTACTTCATCTTTCAATTTCTGTTCCGTTTCTGATTTGGCTTTCTGCACTCTTGTAGCAGTCTTTGTTGTTAGCTTTTTTACTTTCTTCATTTACATGTAGGCCACGTTCTTGTTTCTCGCTGAAGACCTGTGAACTTAAGGCCATTTTTCTTTCTTCTTCAGCTCCTTCATCAAAAACCTGCCCGTCTCTCTCTTCTCTGCAGCCAGATACATGGCAGGGTTTGCAGCCAGCATTGTTTAATATTGGGTGGTATTTTTTTATACTGGAAATGTTGTCTATTTATGCTCTTAGGTTTTGATTAAAACTTACTGATGTATTCACATTTTCCTAACACTGCGCATATTTTGAACTTTAGTTTGCCCAAGGGAAAGAATGACTGCTGCAGGGGACTTCTCTGCTTTATGTGTTTGTAATGCAATGGCTTCTGTGGTAGTTAACCATCTGTGAGATGATAGTCTATGGATTTAATCTGTTACAATGGAACTTCTTTGAGCTCTGGGAGTAGGCTGGTTTACCCTCCTTGCCAGTTCTGGTATTCAAAAAGTTCTTGGTGGTCACAACAGTTGTGTCTGGAGTACCAGTACTGTTCTGAAGTTGAGCATCATCTCACGGAGTCTTACAGGACCCAGCTTACTCTGCGCTAAAGCAGCCTGTGTGGATAAGTAGTAAGTCAACCCCACTTTCTGAAAAAGAACTGTTGAGAAGGTGCCTGCTGCAAATGAACACCTGGTGTGTTACCGCCTGAAGAGGTGTGCAGTGAGGTGAGAAGTACCTGCTCAGGAGGTTTGGGACACTCGGCTGTGATGCCTTTCCCAGGGGTTTGGGGAGAAGGAGAAAAGTGGAGGCAAGTTAAGGTCCTCGGAGGTGTATTTTGCCTGGCTCTTCATTCATTCCCTTGTCAGAAATCAGCGTGTTGGCTTTATTTCCGCCTGTTTCTCTTCCCTCAGACACGGATGAGAATCACAAAGACGTTGATGGAATGAATAAGAGGAAAACAAGATCTTTTTCTTCTCTTGATTGATTCGTACATGTTGCGGAGAGTCCTGTGGACCTTTTAGTCATTGTGAAGACTCCAGAAACGAGGGAAAGTGGTTTCTTCTAACACCTCAACTGCTACTTATTTGCTTGGGATTGGTCCTGGCTTTGGGCCGTATTTTGGTCTAGGCATTAGTTTTCCTGCTTTTCTCTGTTACCTGTGTCTCGTCCGGGATTTTGCTTCTGCTTGTACCTGCTGGAAAACAATTAGAGATTTGGGGGGTCCTTTTCCATTGTTCATGCGGCTCTGTTGGCACAGAGTATTTCAATGAAGTATCACGGAGGGGTGCTTCTCCTGCAGGATCCGGTGAATTTGGTCCCAGCTTTCGCTGTGTTCCTGGAGAGAGAGCCCTTCCCTCCGCTTCGCTGGTTTACAGCCCCGCTCCTTTGACCCTTGCAGTTACTGCCTGTTTCTGCTCCTCTTGTGAGGGTAAGCAGAGTGGTTTCCTTCCTGAGGCTCTTGCTCTCTGTGTCCTGTTGAGTACCCTGTGCAGTGTTTCCGTTCTTGTTGTTGTTGTTACGCTGCTAGGTGGGTCTGCTCATTTCATAAAATAAATGGTTCTTCCCCCAGGAATTCAGTACTAAAATCAAGAGAGTCGCAGAAGGAGTGAGGGGAAGGGGCCTCTAGCGATGATCTAGTCCAGCGTCACCCCTGCTCAAAGCAGGGTCAGCCGTAGCAGGTTTCTCACTGTTCTGTCCAGCCAGGTGTTATACAGCTCCAAGGATGGACACGCCACAACCTTTTCTGGGCAACTTGTTCCAGTGGCTGTCCATGCTTACAATTTTTTAAGAAATAATAATTATAAAAATCCTTATGTTAAAATTTCCTCTATCTGGATTTGTGCCTATTCTCCTCCCGTTCTTTTGCTTGGCACCGCTGAGAAGAGTCTGGCTCCATCTTCTGTACTCCCCCCACCAGGTACTTATACACATAGATAAGGTCCCCCTGAGCTTTCCTGTTCTCCAGTAAAGAAACAGTTGCAGCTCTCAGCCTCTCCATAGAGCTCACAAGGTCCAAGCCCTGCAGCATCTTCATGGCCATCGTAGCCCTGGAAGCTGTATGGTATCCGTTTGGAAATTCACTCCTGTGTGTCACAAATTTGATGGGAAAAATGTAGGAGTAGCAAGTATCATCAAATGTAAACAACAGCATATAGCGCTTGGACTGTGACTCTTAATTTAAGAGATGTGATTCCTTCTTGTGAAGGCTTCTGAAGGCAGAATCATAAGTGAGAATAACTTAATTGGTAACAATACCCACTTTCTAGGGGAGAAGAGGCGTAAGTGCTCCTTTGCAGTGATCCAGGCTGATTCCAGCTACATAATAAACCCCACAGCACTCGCTGCGTAGAAGCTGTAGCTGCGGTTGTCTGTCTTAGTACACAGTTTGCAAGAAAAAATTGTGTGTGCTTTTATATTTTTATAAATGTGTGTCATGGTATTTGCAATAACAATAAAAGTTTTGGCATCATCTGTAGGAGCTCTTTCAATTTCCCATCTTAAGGTGGAGAAAAGAAGAATATTGGCACACGCTTTTTTCTATACAAATGGTGTATGTCAATCCTGCAGCAGCTGCTGGTGCAGCCCTTCTCTCTGTGAAGTTGCAGAAGCCAGCCTCAACTGGCTGATTTGTCCCTGTGGGTGGCATCTGTACATATCTCGGCGTGTAGCTGACGTTCTGTTCGTGTGTTTGATGATAAACTTCAGCCATACCTTCACCGCAATAACTGCGCTAGGCTTTCTTGCTTTCTTCCTGTGTATTTTGTTAAATGCCCAGTAATAATCCAGCTGGCGAGTTACAAATTGTTTTGTTAACGTTGCTGAGCAATGAGGCAGCTGCAGCCCGACTGACCAAAAGTTTCTCTTCAGTAGAAATCAAACCCCAAACCAAGATGTGTCTATTTGGAATTATATTTTTAGGTTTTCTCTCATTATGTGTGGGTTTTAAGAATGTTTTAGAAGTTTAACGTTAGAAAAACGTAACTGTTAAAATATTAACTATATTTTCTGTATAATTCTAGGTACGGCAGGAACTAGATGAAAGAATCGCTAAAGAACTTAAACAAGGTAATGTGTCGCTATGTTAGGGGCATTTTTAAGGAAAAAGAGGAGTGTTCCTAACTCTTGAACATAATGGCTTGAAAGCTGTCAAGTTCCTGTGCTAAGCACAGGGAGGTTTTTCTGCTAGCTTTCCAGTTTAGACTTGAATGTGAAAACTTCCTGCTTACCAAAAGATTGTGTAGAATGTTATGCAGTTGCCTGAAAAAGACAAGTGCAGAGAAAACTAACCCACTTCCTCTACACGAGTGGCTCTTGGCTTAAGCTGAAGTCACGTTTTTCTAGAGTGAATCCTTGAGCACAAGCATCAAACGTAAAAGAAGCCCTGAGAGAAGATGTTTATAGACTTCAGCCATCACTGCTTCTTCCATGTGCATCAGTTGCATTCCGCACTAAATCATACCGTGCACATTCTCTGCTGTTGGACCTTGATTTTTGCTGTTTCTTATTCATTGCTTGTATTTGTAGCTTAGATGTTGCAGTCTTTTTTTGAATAAGCAAGGAAAATAGAATCAGTGATGAAAGATACCCTTTCTTTAGGAAAAAATTATTTAGTAGCACTTAGGCAAACATAAGATGAGTTGAATGCTTTTAACACATAGCATGATGAAGCCAGGTGTCCAAAGAGGAATTCCACCTATTTCAGGGTAGTCGTTCCTCCAGAGTCACTGCTTTGCTTTGCAGTGACTGGTGCTATTTCAAAGCAGGTAGCCCCTGCGAGAATTTCCTTCTGTTCCTGCATGCTTTTGGTAATACAGAGAGTGTTCAGCTGTAGCTTCACAGCTCGTTCCATGTGTCCGAATGGACACAAAGCCGTTGCATTTCATCCGTGTGCATTTTGAACCTGACTGTGCGTCTGCTAGGTGTCATAGAGTGCGCTTGGTTTCAGGACCTTGTCTGAAAAACGTGGCTGGAGAAGAACAGTAAAGGTGGGCTTGCGTCAATTGAGTATGTGTTTTTGTGGAGGAAAGAGGGTTTTGCCAGGGTGAGTTACAAAGACGCCCCTCAAAGAAAGTGCCAGGCTAGGAGACTTGTCCTGGCCTGACTGCATTGCAAAGGTGTTTGCGTTTTCACCGGCGGATTCTTTTTAAGTTTGTCACAGAGAAGGCAGAAGCTGGTTTTTAGGAGCAGAGTTCCAATAAATCACTGCTTTGAACATTCAAGGAAAACAGATACTGGAGGTTCGAGAGGTCTGCAGGGGGGCTCAGTTTAGCACTGGTGTAAGCAGGAGTCATTTGTGGATTCCCTGAAGATGTTCAATGTGTAGCCTATAGAATTTCTTTCGCTGGCTTTAGAAATACTGTTGACTGGTAGGCAAATGTGGAAAAAGATTGTTTCTCCCTTTGTGCCTAGCCCTTTGATTGTTACGATCCCTTGGAAGTTTTTAAATCTCTTTCTGGACTGTAGTCTCTCCAGTTATCCATAATGTTTTTATAGTGACTGATTTGGCCCTGTCTAGGGTAAAAGCAACACCGGAATCTTGTTTCTCTTCTCCCTAGCCACTGCTGAACTTGAAGCTGGATCTGCTGGAGCTTCTCCCGTGGTATTTTCTGATGGATCTTCAAAAAGTATCCACGTTGACCAGGATCCCCTTTGCAGGGCAGTACAGGAGTACCGTGATGTTTTAACCAAAAATTACCTGATTTGAACAAAATGCTGGGAAAAAAGCTCCGGAAAGGATTTTGTTTACATAGTGCGTCTATAGTTTCTCATCCCACAGTTCAGATGTGCAAATGTGTTTATTGCAGTCCGAATGTGAATTCTATTAAATGGATGTCAAGCACATTGCACTTGCCTGTTGGCTTATTGATGCATAGGTGTTTTATTTTGCACTCGCCATAAGAAGCACACCTATTTTTGTCGGACTAGCAGAATGACTCACCTTGATTCTTGAGCTTGACAGGATTGTCAAAATGTTTCTTATCAACGTAGAAGCATTATTTTTTCTCCACTGATGTTCTGTGTTTTAACAAAAGCATTCCCTTTGTTCTGCTTAATCCTTTCACCCTGTGTGTTTTTAATGTTTCCAGTGTTACTTTAATGCTTAGGACATCATTTGATGTGATTTGAGCCTGCTGCTTCAGTCCAGATGCCGTGACTGCTTCTGCCGATAAAGTGAAATCTTTACCAGTGGTCATGCTGGAGGACGGGGCACTTCACGTTGCTGTCACCTTATGCGCCTTAGGTTTAACATTACTGTGAGTGTGTAGCAGTGCAGAGAGAGTTACGTGGTGGGTTTGGTATGTTTGTTTTGGATCACAGGGCCACGGAACGGCTGAGGTTGGAAGGGACCTCTGGAGGTCATCCGTTCTAGCTCCCCTGCTCAGGGAAGGCCGCCCAGAGCTGGTTGCCCAGGACCATGCTGGCTTTTGAGTATCTCCCAGGATGGAGCCTCCATGGGCAGCCTGTGCCAGTGCCCAGTCACCCTGATCGGAAAGAGGCATTTCCTGACGTTCAGCCCCAGCCCTCTGTGTTTCCGTTTGTGCCCGTGGCCCCTCACGGTATTCATCGTGGGGTTTGTGTTAAAGGCCGCTGCAGCTGTAGACATTCCCAGTTACTACATCAGCAGCTGCGCTGTACCTGAAACACTTCATGTGCGGGAAAAATGAATGTTAAAATACTAACTTCCAGTCTCCTCAGTACTTTCCAAACCTTGTATGATAGGGCAGCCAATCTTTTTGTTGCTGCTAGCAGCTGATGATGTGGTGGCTGTAGCCCAGATGGTAGCCAGTGTTCTGGGACATTTGTGTCAATAAAAGAAGCAGGTTTACTTATTTCAGGGAGTTACCTGTTACTGAAGATCTGCGTTGTCATTTCCTGTGCACAGAAGTCAGTAGTGATCAGAAGATGATAGAACAAAGTCCCAGTTCTGGGAAAGGAAGAGTGGTTGTCCCGAGATCAATTAAGACTGGAAAAATTTGGGGGTTTTACCCACTAATTCAAGGACTTGGGTTAATAGGCAGTGAGGAAAGCAATGAATGTTGCTGTGACGCTGTTCCTTTTTATATGAATACATATTTGTGAAGTTAATGCACTGTATTTAATTCAGATATTCTGTTTCAACTTGAAATTTAATAAACTTTGTCATCTAGTATATGTCTTTGTTTTATCGTTCCCCTTCTTGACATCGCTTTCTACCCCTTTCCCTAACCGTACAGCTCTCCAGAGCGCTCTGCTCCTTTCAGCTCTGTTCGCCGCTGCACCTTCAGCCTGTCCTGGAGGCCAGGCAAAAGGCCAGCATGGTGTATGTTGTGGTATTGCTCATGATCAGTTCCCAGACTTTTCCTGTATTTTAGAGCAATCCTCCTTGTGGTTTGGGCAGAAGGTAGCAGGTGGGCTTCTGCTGGCTGGGAAATCCCACAGGTTTTGATCCCATGGGGAGCCAGCCAATTTGTAGCTGCAAAGGGAAAAGGCGTAACAAAATTTCTCCAGCCTGCACCAGAGTGGTCAAAGAGAAGTTCAGCTTTTGCTGCTTTCTAGTGTGTCTCCACAGAGGAAGCAGGGACAGAACATGTTGACGTTCACGTTGTGTTGTCAGTCACTGTGATAAACTCAGACGTGACCTGTGCTCAAGTTTCTTCACCGCTCTCTGCTGCCAGCTCTTAGTGAGAGGGGAGAGCTCTTGGCTGGTGGAGCAGCAGAGCAGAAATTCGGTGTTGGCATCTGCCATAACCGGCATTGATGGCAGTTATGGTGAGGCGTGAGGGGGGTACAGAGAAGGCCAGGCAATTCCTGCGCTTGAAAGTCCGTCCCCGGTGTCACTGTGGGGACACTCCTGATGAAGCAGGAGAGGGCAGGGCACTTAGGGGAGGCTCTGAGGCCTGGAAGACAGGGAATGTCTGTCCCATCTTCAAGAAGGGCAAGCCCGAGGAGCTGGGAACTGCAGCCTCACCGTGCTGCCTGGGAAGGTGGCGGAGCACGTACTCTGGAAGCCGTTTCCGAAGATTGGGGACAAGAAGTTGGTAGGGAGGAGTCAGCATGGGTTTGCACAGGGTGAAATCATGCCGCACTAACCTGGTACCTTTCTAGCGATGTGTGAGTAACTGAGTGGACAGAGGAAGAGCAGTGCGTGCTGCTTACCTTGGCTTTAGCAAGGCTTTCTCTGGCTTGTGCCCTAACAGTCAAGTTCAGGTTCAGGAACTTCCTGATCTCTTTCCAAAGGAGAAAGCAAGCGTGTTTCTTGATTTCTTTGCTCAGGTACATTAGAAACCCTTTGGGGTCAGTAGCTCCAAGCAGGTTGCAGATCTTTGCAATCAGTTGTATGGAATAAACAATCCTGTTTCAGAAAATCTTATTATGCCAGTTGCTTTTTCCTCATGAGCAAATGTGTCAGGAGTTTCCCAGGTTTTGCTGTCTTGAAAATACCATGTTGAATGGTGGCTACAAAACACGAGTTTTTCAGTTTCTCAGTGGCAGAGTAGTGGTTGAGTAGTGCTGCTGCAGCACTAGTATGTCTTCCCAGTGAGTCCTGACTTCTGAAACATCCAGGCGTTTGCTTATAATTCATTGCTGATCGCTGCCACTCTGTTCCGCTGATGCTCTGCAGAGGGAACCTAACTCTGGTATCTATCCTGTAAGCATGCTGACCACCTGTGTCCTGTTTTCATCCTGCCTTTACCTCAGAGGTACCCCTCGCCACACTTCCCTGGATATAGAGATAAAGCACTTGTGACTAAAAACAAAGAAGCTGCACGTTCTGTGTGCCTAGAAAAGCCAGTGGTAAATGCTGCTTTACTGCTGGCTCCCAGCGAGAAGCGGAGGTTACCGGCTGCTGGGCAAACCAGCGTTAACATCGAGCACAGCAGCAAGGGAAAGCCCAGTCCAGTCATTCACTGCAGTGATGACGTGTCTCTTTTCTGGTTGCCAGTGAAAAACCTGCTCTCAAATGTGGGTGGCTGCTCCTTGCTGCTTGTTGGAAACAGCCCCAGCTACCCTGCAAGTGGTGCGGTGTCGTGGTTTAACCCCGGCTGGTAACCCAGTGCCACGCAGCCGCTCGCTCGCTCCCCCCTCAGCCAGAGGGATGGGGAGAGCTGGAAAGGAACGCAAAACTCAAAGGCTGAGGTAAGAACAATTTAGTAATTGAAACAGAATAAAAATGGAAGAATAGCAAGAACAATGACAATAATAGTTATAATGAAAAGGGAGAGGGAAAGGAAGAAAGGAGCACGTGGTGCACAACGCAACTGCTGGCCGCCCACCGGCTGATGCCCAGCCAGTCCCCAGGCAACAAGCCCCCTGCCCAGCCAGCCCCCAGGCACATAGAGAGCAGGCGTGCCGTCCCATGGCACGGAATACCTCTTCGGTTGGTTCGGGTCAGCGGACCTGGCAGTCTCCCCTCCCCAGCCCTTGCGCCCCTCCAGCCTTTTTGCTAACGAGGCCTGAGGAACTGCAGTGCCTCACATCAAAGCCAAAAGACAGCACTGCGCTAGCCCCTAAGAAGATAATTAACGCCATCCCAGCTGAAACCAGGACGTGCTGCTAACACACCTGGCAATACCCGAGCTCACCATGCTGAAGCAGAGCTGTATCCTGTTCTATAAAGCAGGGAACTGATCTTCTGTGCAGGTGTCTATCTTGCATAATTTCTGTCTAAGCGTCTGGACCAGTTACCTAGCGTCGTAGTACCTGGCCACGCACTATTCGCACACAGCGAGTGCATGCTGAGGGTTGGTTGTTTTGCTTTTTTTTCATTTTGTCTGTACAATGCTGCGGGAGCGGGCTGGAAGCTAGGACCATGCGCGGCAATCAGTTAGCTGAGGGGAATGTGCTCGAGCTTGTCTAGACAACAATTAACATGATGAGGCATGTTTGCAGAGCACAGGGGAGTGGGAGACGGATGGCACCAAGGAAAGGTAACACCTTGCTGTTAATTGCTGGTAGTTAACCACCAATCAGGGATTGCCTAGTATGCAAGGCTTAGCTTCAAGAACCAATCTGTTTCAAACGCGCAGCTTCTGAAAGTGCATAGAAACTCGTGCTTCTGTGCAATAAATTGACATTTGCTTGCATCAAGCTGCGTCCCGTCTCTTCATTCGCCGCACAATGCAAACAGTGCAGGCAAATTGCATGTGACCAAGGGAATTTCAGCTTCTTCCTGCACCCCACTGCCAGTGTTCCTTGCACTCCAGAGCAAGGAGTTCAGACAAAGGATGCCTTTCTTAAGCAAGGCAGAAATGTATGAGACTTTGAACAAACAGTATGCCAAGAGATGTTTCCCACTACCAAACCACATCTCTTCAACTATGCCTATTAGTGGAGCTTTTTCTCTAACATGAGCGTTGGTTTCTTTCCTATCCATCACACCTTCAGCTCCAGACCACAGTGTCAGGCATTCTACTGCTAAATCCAGCAGGCTGTTGAGGATGTGACAGTGCAGAAACATGTATAGCTCTATATACGAAGATACGTGCATGTAGATGTGTCTGCAGACGGAGATACCTAGCTAGATACAGGTACACACAGCGTGGATCTCTCTAGCAGCCTACTGGATTTGGCAAGCCCCTTCCTCTGAGTCCTTCATTTGGGTTCCCGCCCAGCCTTGGGCCTCTCTGCTCCCCTGAGCTGGTGCAGATGGGCCTCTGAAGAGCTGGCAGCTCCTCTGATGGGCCTGGGTCAGCTGGAGCAGGGTATTACTCCGTGTCCCACCCCACCTGCACCACGGTCTGCCTGTCTCTTTTGTGAAGGCAAGCAGAACAGCTTTTCTCACGTAACCCAAGACTTCACTCCTCAGTGCCTCAACACCTTCCAGCATTCATGTGGGTCAGATTTCTCACACTGTGTCACTCGTACCCGTTATTTACCCATAAACCCCCAAGAAATTGGCAAGACGACCTTTGGCTGTCCCAACCTCTCCTCATACCAGTGTCTGTTAACTTAACATTGCTGTTGGCTAACTGATTTCTTTTCACTTCTAAAACAGGTTAACATCACAGAAGGCTTAAAGAAGTAGCAGTGTGAAAGACAACTTCTTAATCTGCTTATAATTATAACGTCTTTGCATGCCTTTTCCTAGCACAGCTAGTTTGAGAAGACTATGGAAACCACCATCAAACAGAGCTCCTCTACATGACAGCCAGCAGCATGGCAGCACAAGGTGCAGGTGCGGGGAGGTATCAGGGTACCTAGAGAAGGCCCCTAGGACAAGGGGTGGACAACCAGTTTTTCAGCTTTTACTGTACCATCGGTTTGATTTATGCCTCCTCTCGCCCGCTGGTTACATATTGCCAGTAGCAGATGGTGTTGGCTCTTTGCACCTGCAAATGAAGTTGATTTTATAATTGTATTTCTTGACACAGTCAACCTTGAATTTGCAAATTGCTTTTCATTGATAGTACCGCCTTTCCCCAAGCATAAGCGCTGCTTTAACTGAGGCTACTGTGATAGCTGATCATTGTACTACCTGTTAACTATGATGAATTATTAATGATTAGTTATTACTATTAATCACTGCTAGAAGCACAACAAGGACAGTGACTGTTAGGAAGACAAGCAGCACAGTCCATGTTTTATTCAGGATAATCTGGACCACACACTAGTTGGGCCTTTTGAGCACAGCTGTGTATCACAAACAACAAGGACAATATTCACTTTTTTTCTTCCTTGCAAATTCTGTTCTATTTGTAGAAACTGAGTACAAGTTCTGCTCCCACCTCACAGGCCCACCCCCAGATGTCTACAGCAATACCTTCACGCAGAATGGAGCTCTAGGCACCTTTATAAACAAACAAGCAAGCAAGCTTCCTTCACATCTATGAACACCCGTGGCATCTACACGAATACTACTGCCAGTCACCTTCTTGCTGGTGAAGTGCCAATTGGCCATAGCCTTAGAGAAAGTTCACTTTTAACCTCCAGCTGTATTATCAAAATCCTGTGCATAAAACTGCGTTCCCTGTTGCAAGAATGAATAGACAGTTATTACCCAGCTCAAATGCTCCTCTTTAATGGCTCTTCATGAAACAGCATCATGCTTACCTATTTCTGGAGCATCAAGGCAAAAATAACCCTGTCCAAAGCTAACAGTCCTTTCACAGCAACTAGGTAGCCACAGTAGAAATTATTTACCAAGGAATCCTAAATCACACAGGCCCATTCCAGCTCCCTTTTCCACATAATTCTTCAGACCAATCTAATCAACAATGTGTCTTTGTATTTACTGTTCATAAACTCTAATTGTTTTGTGCTGCCCTCTAATTTTCAGGAGTTGCAGGGCTGCTTCCCAGAAATACATCAATATCTCAGAGAAGCTGGGGTTTAAAACCTGGTTTGTTTCTTGGCATCCACAATGGCGCTGAGCTTTCTCCCATCAAGAAAAGGACATACTTGGGGGATTTTTTGACTCATCTATTTTGGGGCAAGGAAGAAATTACTTTGAACATGGGCTGAATTTAATCTTCGCCTTATAAATGACTGGCTGTATTACATTCCAGCTTCATCCCTGCAACAAAATCCTGCACCTGTATTTTGCCATCTGTCATAGGAGGGGCCCGAGCCACTGTGAGAAAGACCAGCTTTCATTTTGGACATGGAAGACAAGATGTGTAGATGTTACGGGCATACAGACAGGAGCAAACAAGAGAAAAGTAGGTACCAGAAGTGCAGGGGTAAAACGATGGATCACTGGCTTTTGCAATTTACCTAAACGTCCTTATGTCTAGATTATCTTCACTGGTTAAGCCTTTCTTGGTGCTGTAGTAGAACCTTTGTCATTCTAGAAGTTTTTCACTTTAATAAGTTACTGTGGCTCAGATGGTACATGGAAGAGTGCAGGGAAACTTCAGTGTTTTCATAAATAGCGCTCAGCTGCTTAAAGGCCCAGGGTGATGAAGGGCATTGCCCTGGGTACATCTGTGTGTTGAAGCATGGCATTAGCAGTAGGGTAGCCTGGCAATTCCCTTTCGGCTATGAGCAATTCTACTGGCACGTGCACTTGGCAGAAAAGCAAAACTGCTGACGTGCACAATGTGATTGTAGAGCATCATACACATCTTACCAAAAAAAAAAAAAAAAAAAAGTAAGGTCTCCCAGGTTGAAGTTTGTCTTTCTTACTGCTTTCTACACTGACCGGACTTCTAAAAAATGGTGGAATCAGAAGTTAGATAACACTCAAAATAAAAAGGAAGCTGTCCCCTTCACCCATATAACAATCATCACTTACATTATAACAATAGCTAACTCTACCAAATATTTGAATTCTGTTCCATTTCTCATCAGAGACACTTTCCACTCAGATCCTGGCAATTTTAATTGAATGCGAGCTGATGACTTTTCGGGGAAGCAACCTTGAAAATCAGAAGCACAGTTCTTCACAATGCTTCCCCAGTATAGTTACACAGAAGAATCTTAAGCCTTTTCAAAGGCCTCTTTGCCCTTACGCCTGACTCTCGTATCCAGGATGAATTAGAACAAGCAGGAGAAGAAACATGGCAAAAAGCAAGGCCGTTTCCGCTCAGCGTTGATGAGCACGCACTTCCATGCATTTTGCACTTGCAGTTTAATCATGGAAATCATTCTGCACACTCCTCCTGCTAATGACCTGATTGTTAGGAGAAAGGTGGGCCCCAGTCCTATTGACTGTTTACATCTTCATGTGCCCTGGTTTTGAAATCTATTTCCACACTAGCTGAGGTTCTACAGTGTTACATTCCCTCTGCAGCATCACACACTTTCAATCAGCATCGGCTCTTTAGCCATAATCGCTTCCTGCCCTGGCTTCTGCTCGGCACTGCAACTTGCTGCAGAACAGAACCCCCCCAAACCTGGTCTGTGTGCATGAAATGGTATAGATGAAGTGGTATTTAAGTGGCAGTTGGCAAGAACTGCTTATATTCATTGGAAATGCTGTGAATGAGTTTGAAATGGTTGTAAATAGGTTTTCACTGTTGCATGTTTTTTCCTGGTCTTCTGCATGCATGTTGTTTTAAATGCAATTTTGACAATCTGTCCCCTGTATCTGAGGGCACTACGTCACCTGCATGTTCCGTCAGTGCAAATACTGCAGATTCTTGCCATATGCCACCTGCAACTCTGGCCACTTCACAGAAACGTCACAGCATTCATCTGCACACAGGTAGGTTTCCATCTGCATCATAAGCAGAGCTGAAGTCTGAAATTATACAAGTGAGAGTTCCGAAAGATTTAAGCGCAAAAATCCAAAGCAAGAACCAACATTTTAAAATAACATTTGATGATAGAAAGCTTCCATATGAAATTCTAGTGCCCTAAAATATTTCTTGGTAGGGAATGTTTTCTCACAATTGCTCAGTATTTCTTGTAATATGAATGACATGCACAATAATTGTATCTGTGTTAGAGAAAACCTCCCTATAATGGGCACTGCTCTAAAACCTAACTTTGTCCACATTCAACAGGTTTGTGTTCTGCTTGCTTCTACTTTTTGTGGATTTCACTACTTCAAATCCAGCTTCTTTCATTTCTCCGCCTGTATAATCTCCGCTTGTTTCTATGCAGAGCACTGTAATCACTGCTGAGAAAATTGACACTAAAGATAAAACTAAAGTACAAAACAAAAAGATGGTGGTGGGACAACCAGTAAAGCTGTTTTGGTGGACAAAACCAGCGTATGCACATGCCCTTGTGCTCCCTTGAGTAATGAACACCTTTTATCAAAAAGTGCAAGTAGCAGACAAGGAGTTCAGCACCGAGTGAAATTTCTTGGCGTTCAGCAGCACCGTGCCTGATGTAAGGCTGAACGGCAGCAGCACGTTGTTCCACTCAAGTTCCAGAGTTTCTGGAACGTTCTGCAAGGCTCCAGGAAGGAAGGTATTACTGCCTGGGTGAGGTCCGGCCCTTAGTGCTAGCAAGTAATTCTTGGCAAAAGTCTGAATGCTATTGTGTTTTCAGCTTTCATTTCCACCTTTGTCAGTGAAGCTTTTATTTTCTTCAGGGACAACATTGCTACTGGAAGAAATGTCAGCATTTCTGCCATAACTAAACACTACTATAAAAAAAAGGCCCCAGAAAAGGTCCCCAAGACAGAATATAGCACACTGGAAGAGGCTGTTAGAACAGGACTTCCAGGACAAATGCCTGGCTCTTTGCTCTCTTCTGTCATATGTTTTTAACCTAAGCCTGGTACAAGTTTTCCCTCCCTCCCTCAAGGCTTGGTCCACACAGATAGCACCTTCTGGCACATCTAGGTTTTGCGGTTTGTCTGTGCATACCCGATATATGAAATATGTCTTATTATTTAAGCAACAGGGAAGCAAAGACTGATTTACGTGACACAGCTTTACTGGATCTTTACCGTGACTGAAGAACTCTCTTCCACTTAAAATAAAAACAATCCACAGATTTACTTTTGTGATTCTAATCAAGGAACTGCCGTTTCCCCAGCTAGAAAGCAGAAATAAGGACACAATTAGTAAAAATTAGTAGAGTTGCATGCACAGGTGCCAAAATGCACCACAGACCAAATGTAACTGGCAAGCACAAACCGTCCTGACGTTTCACTGGCGTGACTCACATTCGTAGTTTCCAAGTCTCTTCAATCAAGGCTTCTACCTTCTTCAGAAGTGCCTTCATTGTTGTTGTCTTTTAATTCCTAAAGGAACAACAGCTCATGGCTTGGTATTTGTCATATTAACTGTGGAATTAATTAAATTCTTTCTTAACAATGCACAGAGAACTCAACCCTGGCATTTAGGATCATTTCTGTATGAATCTGCAGAATAAAATTCTTAGCAGAGCGCAGATTTCTGCAGGAGAGACTGAGAGGTGGAATTATGTTACCACATTTGCTATGAAAGTAGTACAGCAGTGGCCATGAGAAATCATACGAACCACCTGTACTGTATCTTCAGCTCTAGCACAGTGTGTTCAGTGTGTCTCTCAGCTGCTTTACTTATAAAACGGATTGAAGAATAAATGCTCCAGGAACTCAGGATGACAGGCTATAGCTGATAGCAAAGGTTGAGTCATACAGAAATTCTCCACTGTTGGAATAAGTCCTCAAAACAGAATCCATGTTCTTTCAATCCAAGAGGCCATGCAGTATTTGAAGAACTTTGGTAGCACATACGTGGACATGGAGGCACTTCACATGGACTGCAACTAGGGACGTTGCCCTTGGACCACAGAAGATGGCTCCTGCATTGCTTCATGCACAACAAATGAATGTAACTAATCTTTTTATAAGACAACTCAGTCATTTCACTGGAGGCATGCTTTTCCAGTACTCATCAAGACTCGTCCTTTCACTCCATGATCTCTATTAAACAAACAAAAGGAGGAAGTGACCAGCCTAGGGCAATGCAGGAAACTTAATGGAATATGACAATTACCTCCAATTCAGCATTACTTCTTCTTGTCCTTAGCATCACCTTTCTCTGCCCTACTCATTTTAGTAAAATTGGTTTATTACTCTGCAAGGACTCATTGGATTTTAGGGAACATCGTCTGTTATTGATTGAATCTTTAATCTAGGCTTTTTGCAGGAAAAGACAGTTTCCAAGAGCACTATGGACTATGATGACCCTTTTTCTATCTCAGCAGGGCTCTTCACATATCGCAAGGAACCAGCTCAGTCATCCAGCCACAGTGGGCAGAACCACTGTAAATGCCTTCAAGTCTGAAAAGGGAGTTATTTTTTTTTTGTTGAGGGTACTTTTCCATCAGAAAGCATAAAGCACAGGCTTTTTGTAGACAATACTACTCCTCATCTCCCAGGAGACATTTGCTTTGCTACATCTCTACAATCGGTGGGAATCGGCAGAGATCCTTTGCCCCAGCCAGCTGACACCCACTGACTGGCATTCCCCCACTCAGCACACAACGGTAATCTGTGGTGCTCTTTCTCCATTCCAGTCCTCTTTCGTACCTCCTCAGCACCAGAAATAACTTTTCCTCCCTAAAATTCAGCTCTGCTTCATTTCCTCTATGTTTTACCTTTTCACCACTTTCATCACTTTTGCTACGCTGGCTGCAGTGTCGGTTCACCTGGAGTCAAGATACATCTGCAGCCTTCACACCTGCTGAGCTTCCACCCTAGGCTCTTCCTCCTCCGGGGACTAACATCCTCTAGCTTTCTGGTTTAGTATCACTGATACAAGGCCATCACTCTTATGTCCACATTCTGGTTTCAATCCCATTTATTTTTCCTACTTTATTAAAATGAGTCAAAGTAAATTAATGACATAAAAAATATTAACTTTCAGGGATGACCTATTTTTTAGCTGGACTGCACTACAGGTTTGATTCAATGAAAATAGTTTCAGGGTGGTTATAATTCAATAATGCATCAAATACTTTTCCTGAGTGCTTTCTTTCCACCACATACATACAGGGATCTAGCTATCCACTATGGATTAAAAGTTACTGTAAATTCACAAGACTGTAATTTAATTTCATAATTTTTAAAAGCATATTGGGCCCTAGATTAAATTTCAAGATACCCCTTCTGACTGGGTGTAAGAGACTGTGCTGCTGAGACCCACCATCGCCACAGCAGATGTTTTGTCTCAGCATTGCTATGGCAGGAAACGCATGCCATCCCCACAGGGAATGATCTATACATTGTTAAGGCAGGAAGATAACACCACTGGCACAGAAGGGATTTAAGGCAGGAGGGTAACACCACTGCCACCGCAGAGATTGGTCTATACATTGTTAAAGGAGGAAACCGACGGACACCATGGAGCAACGGGGGAGGCTGATCCTGCACAACCAAACCAAACCCTTGTGCATGTGCCCAGACTTGGGGTCAGGGGGGTCAGGGTGCCCAGAGGCCCCTGAGGAATGTTGGGCACGTACACCATTGCCGGGTGGAAGGTGTGGTTAAGCAGAACAGCTTATAGCAACTCCATAAAAAATGGAACCAACTAACATGGGACAGAACGTTCCCCCACCGGACTGGGAAACGAATCAGGCTGTTGGGACGCTGCAGCTCCGGGGTGGTAGCTATTGCCGTGAACTCTTTCTTCCCTTATTTCTTTCCTTCCTTTCTCTCACTTTAGCTCTCGCGCTCTCTCCCTTTGCATTTGCAGATTTATTGTTAGGCAAATAAAGTTCCTTGGCTCTTGACTCTGTGTCTGTCTGTGTGTGTGTGTGTGTGTGTGAGTGCGCATGCGTGTGTGTGTCTGTGTCTCTGTGTGTCTGTGTGTACCTGTGTGTGTGTGTGTGTGTGTCTGTGTCTGTGTATCTCTGTGTCTGTGTCTGTGTCTGTGTCTGTGTCTGTGTCTGTCTGTGTCTGTGTCTGTGTCTGTGTCTGTGTCTGTGTCTGTCTGTGTCTGTGTCTGTGTCTGTGTCTGTGTCTGTGTCTGTGTCTGTGTCTGTGTCTGTGTGTGTCTGTGTCTGTGTCTGTGTCTGTGTCTGTGTCTGTGTCTGTGTGTCTGTGTCTGTGTCTGTGTCTGTGTCTGTGTGTGTGCGCCTGAGATGTGCCTTGGTGCGAACTGAGTGCGGAGTCTGGATCCGCGGTTCTGTTTGTCCGTGAGGAAAACAGCCGAAGGACAAAGCGATAGAATTGAACAAGAGATGAGTCTCTAAAGAAGTTTACAAGTGTGACCTCCTGAGAGTGAAGGGCGGCGGCAGGGGTGGGAAGTGGTAAGAGAATTTACAGTGAGGCCCTCTCAGGATGAAATAACCCCTCTTTGGTGAAGTGTGTGCCCACACTTCTACAGATGTTCATGATGTTTCCCCCACTGAAGTATGGGGCGAAGATTTCTATAAACTGGATGACTTTTGGGAACCTATCACGCTCGCCCAGCTGCCTGAGGGTGAGAATGGGCAAAAAATCAGTGGTTCCAACCGCAGAGTATAGTGGGTAGGATCACAATATTGCAGAAGGAAGCTAAAGTTAGGCCTGGCAAGGGAAAGATCCATAATTTGTGCAGTTTTAGGGGCAAGTTTGCAGCAGCCATAGAAGATAGGAGCCAAAGATTGTGTCAAGATGATGCCGTGGTAGATTCCTTGAAAATGGCAGTTAAAACACCGCCAGAGCAGTCAGAAAAGACCAAACAGCTATTAGAGCAGGAGAGAAACCAGAATGCTTTGTTAAAAGACACATTAAGAGAAGAATTGTGGAAACAAAGTGACTCGTTTGGGGAGGTGGAGTTGAAGTTAACAGAGAAAGGGATTAGACAAATATATGCCCGGGGGAAAAAGAGGCAGCAGAAAACCCTCCTCACATGTATCCCCTAGTTAAGACTGAGTGTTTATATGAGACAGACAACGACACTTGTGCCCAAATTGTGCCCAAATGGTTATTAAAGAGGCTCCGTTTACAGCAACTGAGTTAGTAAAATTAAGGAAGGATTTTGCAAAGACTCCAAAAGAATCTGAAACAGAGTATGTTTGGAAAGCGTCCTTGTCAGGAGGGGATGGGATTTTGTTGTCAGAGAAGGAAGCAGAAGGATACTGGGGCCCAGGTGTGTTTCTAACTGCTGGCAACCATCAGGCCCCATGGTCATTAACGCAGAGGGCAGCGTATTGGGCCGGGGGAGTGAACCCTCTGGAAGGGGAGACCCCCTAGCCATAACAGGTACGGTGGATCAGCTGGTAGAAAGTGTACAAAAGGCAGCTTGTCTGCAGATGATGTATGACAGGAGGCTTGAATCTCACCAGGGCTCCCCCATGACGATGCCTGTGGACCCAGAAGGGATGACTCTTCTAATTCGAGGACTTCCTGATTCTTTAAAACCCATTGGGATCCAGCTACAGGGGAAAATACAAAATACCCCCATATCAGGCAGAGTTATGTGAGGGCAAATTGCTCAAGAGCTAATTAACTTTGGGACAAAATACGGTCCCGTTGGTAGGTCCTGGCAAAGACCTGAAATGAGAGCCGCAGAACTGCGGGAAAAGCTGAGGGACGCTTAGCACAGGCTCAGGGAAGGCAGAATTCTAAATCGGTCCGATGTACTGATCCTAGGGGAGGGAGACCCCTAAGCCGGCAGGAATGGTGGCAGCTGGGGCTCCAGAGAGGTATTCACTGGGATCTAATGGATGGGCTCCCGACCCAGAAACTGGAGAAATCTGTACAGACATGGTCAGGGCACAAAGTTAGTTTCAAGCCAACCCCTAGTGCCCCACCATCAATAGGCATCAGGGAAAAAGCTGATGAAGTGAAGAAACTATCCTCCATCCCCCGAAGGTGGGGGGGGAAGGGAGGGTGAATGTTTATTAGGCAACTCACCTTAAATTTGAGAGGAGATTTAATGATTACAGTGGCCGTTGGAACACAGAAAAAAACAATCTTGACACAGGAGCACAAATCACTGCACTGATGCAGAGTGAGGCAGAGCAATGTGGAATTTTGACTTTGTCTAAAACCCCAATTGTCCTAAATGCTTTAGGGAAAACTCAATCAGTACCTGTGGCCTTGGTAACATTATGGATGCCGGGGGAGGCAGACCCAGGTAACACCCAGGCTGCAAAAGGCCCTTTCCCGACAAATCTTTTGGGCATAGATGTACTGAAGGGCAGGCAGTGGTATGATACCCAGGGGAATTCATGGTCCTTTGGCACTCCTCAGATCAGAGAATTAGCTGAAACGTCCTGGGCAGAAGAGCGCCTGTTGCAAGCAGCACCTACCCTCCCCCCTTCCAGGCTGACTAATGTGACAGCCTGTCCCTTGCCATTAGGGGCCCGGAGGGGATAGCTCCTGTGACCGAGGATCTTAAACACCAGGGCATTTTAACATTCACCCACTCCCCATACAATTCCCCAGTGTGGCCAGTTGGTAAATCAAATGGGAAGTGGAGACTGACTGTAGATTATCGTCGACTTAATGCAGACACTGGTCCCTTGACAGCAGCAGTGCCTAAGGGAGCTGAGCTCATCTCACTCGTCCAGGAACAGGCTCATGCGGTGATGGCCACAGCTGATGCGAAAGAGATGTTTGTCATGGGTCCCCAGCAAGGGGAGGACCGTGATCGTTTTGCTTTCACATGGGAGGGACCGCAGTATAGCTTCACTCGCCTCCCTCAGGGATATAAACATTCTCCCACCTTAGCACGTCACGCTTCGGCACAAGAATTAGCCCAAATTCTCCCAGAACAGGGAGTTAAGAGTTTATCAATACACCGATGATGTTTTGATAGGAGGGGATGAAATTATTCCAGTACAGGTGACACAAGGAAAGATTGATTATACAGCACTTAGAGTCTCTGGGACTCCAGGTACCAGAGGGAAAGATACAAACTGCTGCAAATGAAGTGAAATTTTGAGGGATACGGTGGAGAGGAGGTTCCGCCTGTATTCCTCAGGACACCCTCTCAACACTAGAGCAGGTAAAAATTCCAGAAAATCAAAAGGAGCTGCAGCATGCCTCACGCTTATTGTTCTTTTGGAGAAGACACATCCCAGACTTTGCAATAATTGCACGACTCTTATATGGCCTGCTGCGAAAAGGAGCAGCTTGGGAATGGGCTCCAGCCCACGATGAAGCGTTACAGCTTTTGGTGTCCGAAGCCAACACCCACCACGCTTTGGGTCCTGTTCACCCCACTGACCTGTCCAGATTGAGTGGGGGTTTGCACACTCAGGATTGTCCGTTCATCTTTGGCAAAAAGGACCCGAAGGTCCTACCCACCCAATCAGATTTTACTCCAGGAGCTTTAGGGATGCTGAGAAACGGTACTGTAATTGGGAAAAAGGATTGTTTGTAGTGAGTGTTGCTCTCAGAGAAGCGGAGCGAACCATACGCCAACAGCCTCTAATTTTAAGGGGACCTTTTAAGGTAATTAAACCTGTGTTAGCAGGAACTGCACCCTGCACCCCCCCACGCCCCCACCCCCCCACCCCCTCCACCCGGGGTTAGGGTTAGGTTTTTGATTCAGACTATTAAGTACAAGACCAGGTGTTGTCCATGATCAAGTAGTCTAAAAACAGTAAAGCAGCAGCACTGGAGTCTACCCCAAAACAAACCCACTTGTTTAAAAAAGGTTTGATGAAGGAGTATGGCATTATACAGGAAGATGTAGCATTTCAAAGACAGTAATAATATTGGTGAGCTATGGATTTACGCTAATGTATTTATTCAAACAGTATAGTACAAAGTACAAGTAATTAAGCTAATGTTCCAGGAGGTGACACTGCTCTGGTCATTTTCAGCTGTTCACATTATAGAATTCTGATCATTATAATCAGTGATTATTTCTTTTACTTGAATGCCTTTTGTATTGTTGACTTCCATTTATTATGAATTTTCTAGTCTACCAGTGACTGAAAAAGTGTTAATTAGATTAT
Organism: Falco cherrug; assembly: GCF_023634085.1. NCBI lineage: Eukaryota > Metazoa > Chordata > Aves > Falconiformes > Falconidae > Falco > Falco cherrug. Next base: position 15,956,243 of record NC_073719.1, on the reverse strand, counting down.
GCTTTCTTTCAAGGAAAAATGAATTATCTGAGAAGAGGCCGATGCTTGTTCATAGTTTTAGCATTTTTGATTTTATTTAAGACTTTATAACAAATTACTAGATATGGCGGACTATATTCGGGTTGTGATTTGATACGCATGAGCAGAATATACTTTCATTTTATATTATATATTATATATTAGACTTCTCTTTTCCTGGGAAGGTAGATTGAAATTGTCATGGATAGAGATGAAGAAGAACTTGAGGAATTGCAATCCAAGTGGTGGTGTCAGCTTTTTGTAAATGCTAAGGTTTTTTTCAGACTAAGCAAAAGTATTTGGGAGGTTATATATCTATTTTCAGCATCCAGTGCTTAAAGTGAGTGGGGGACATAACCTTAAATGTAAACCTCCTCTTGCCAGTTCAATAGAATTACAGGTGAAATGGTTCTAATTTCACCTTTTTATACTACCCAATTTAATGAATACCAAGGTGGGGGAAGTATATCAAATTATTTCAGGTGAAAAGTGATACATGCACTTACTCATTTGGTTCTCTCCAGATTTGGAATTAAAAACTTTACCACTTATTACATGATTCAAAAATCTTTGTTGAAGGGAAATGCAACTGTTTCATACTCTTATGATTCTGACGCTTTTGATAATTTGAAAATGACTATTATAGAAATATTTAAAACTCCGTTTCCAAATCTGGCTAGTTTATGTTACCATCGACTTGTTCCTCTGTTATGTAATTAGTTCTGTGACTAAAAAAATAGCCTGAAATTTACTGTCCAGTGAAATGGATAAGTTCTGGATACCTATTAATTGTAGAACTTGAAGTGTAGCTATTTAGTTATTGGACTTGCCAGCGCTGGCGAGAAGAGCCGGCCACGCAGCCTCTTGCTGCTCAGCTGCTCAGCACGAACCGCATCTGACCGTGCAGTTTGTCTAATCCAGTCCAAAGGTCAGTTGTCCCAAACAGACCCTACTCAGCTGTGCAGCACTTGGAGTACACCAGGGTGCTCATGGCTCCAGGGACTCTGCCAGCGATGAAACCTGCTACTGCTGAGGCGGGGGAGCCCCCAGGCTTGGTGGAGGAGCGAGGAAGAATGGCACTGAGAAAAGAAAGGACAGGCACCTGGGAATTCTTGCTTCTTCCTTCTGCTCCCCCAGTTGCTCTCAGCCTAAGGGTGGCCGCTTCAGATGAGTTCCCTGAAGGCCATCTTCTTCAGTCCTGTTGGCCGTCAGTGTTTCTGGAGCTGTCGAGCAAGAGTGTTAGACTCTCTAGACACAGAATTCTAGAAAGCTCTCAAGAAACAAGCTCTGTTGTACTTCCAAAATAAGATGCACAACATTTTGTGGAATTCTGATACTGTTTTGTGTTTAAATTAGCATGTTATCAGTTTCCTCTTTTCCCCCCCCGTGATAACTGGAACCCATATTCTTTCCTGAAAGGTGGAATTTTAAGAGGTATCTTTTTAAGGTAATACGGACGATGTTGAAGTATTATATTAGTCACTGTTTGTCCACCAGGAAAAATGCTATCAGAAGAAATTATTCTTATTTAAATGAAGTTTTTTCATGCCGTCACAGCTCTATTTTCTGTATCAGCTGCCTTCATGTATAATAGTAAAAATAATACAGGCTTATAAGTATGATACTGTTAAAGCAGAATACCAAATTTTGATATACACTGTACATACCCAGCAACACTTCTGCAGAGTTGTACTGTGTAATATTAATAAGACTCATATGCTTATTTTTAATCAGTTTGCATGGAATAGGAAGCTAGTATAGCGAGCTTTGGTGAAAATGGCATAAATGCTAGAAGAGTTTAATGGGAATTTTTAAATAATCCTAGGTCCAAAGCCTAGTTTTTTGTTGGGTTTTTTTTTTCAGTCTTGGGGTTGATGGAGATTGGGTTATAGAAATACAGAATTTTTTTAGAATAGGATTATTTTAATACCAGCCTTTTTTATTTTCTCTTGTGCATTTTTTTAAAACAATTTTGCAGTATAGAGAAATACTAAAGTAATCATGACAATGAAAGTACCGTATTTCTTTCAAGGACTTTTTTTTTAATAGTCAGTGCTTCTCAGGGCAGGAATTGTGCATGTCTGCATTGCTGAATAGCATCTAGCATGGTAAGGCCTTAACTGGGGTCTGTGGTTACTCTTGCAGTCTAAATAAAAACTATGTAAAAAGCTCCAATGTAAAAACGGTTATACTGATGGATTGCGGCGAATGAAGAGACGGGACGCAGCTTGATGCAAGCAAATGTCAATTTATTGTACAGAAGCACGAGTTTCTATGCACTTTCAGAAGCTGCGCGTTTGAAACAGATTGGTTCCTGAAGCTAAGCCTTGCATACTAGGCAATCCCTGACTGGTGGTTAACTACCAGCAATTAACAGCAAGGTGTTACCTTTCCTTGGCGCCATCCTTGGCGCCATCCGTCTCCCACTCCCCTGTGCTCTGCAAACATGCCTCATCATGTTAATTGTTGTCTAGACAAGCTCGAGCACATTCCCCTCAGCTAACTGATTGCCGCGCATGGTCCTAGCTTCCAGCCCGCTCCCGCAGCATTGTACAGACAAAATGAAAAAAAAGCAAAACAACCAACCCTCAGCATGCACTCGCTGTGTGCGAATAGTGCGTGGCCAGGTACTACGACGCTAGGTAACTGGTCCAGACGCTTAGACAGAAATTATGCAAGATAGACACCTGCACAGAAGATCAGTTCCCTGCTTTATAGAACAGGATACAGCTCTGCTTCAGCATGGTGAGCTCGGGTATTGCCAGGTGTGTTAGCAGCACGTCCTGGTTTCAGCTGGGATGGCGTTAATTATCTTCTTAGGGGCTAGCGCAGTGCTGTCTTTTGGCTTTGATGTGAGGCACTGCAGTTCCTCAGGCCTCGTTAGCAAAAAGGCTGGAGGGGCGCAAGGGCTGGGGAGGGGAGACTGCCAGGTCCGCTGACCCGAACCAACCGAAGAGGTATTCCGTGCCATGGGACGGCACGCCTGCTCTCTATGTGCCTGGGGGCTGGCTGGGCAGGGGGCTTGTTGCCTGGGGACTGGCTGGGCATCAGCCGGTGGGCGGCCAGCAGTTGCGTTGTGCACCACGTGCTCCTTTCTTCCTTTCCCTCTCCCTTTTCATTATAACTATTATTGTCATTGTTCTTGCTATTCTTCCATTTTTATTCTGTTTCAATTACTAAATTGTTCTTACCTCAGCCTTTGAGTTTTGCGTTCCTTTCCAGCTCTCCCCATCCCTCTGGCTGAGGGGGGAGCGAGCGAGCGGCTGCGTGGCACTGGGTTACCAGCCGGGGTTAAACCACGACACCGCACCACTTGCAGGGTAGCTGGGGCTGTTTCCAACAAGCAGCAAGGAGCAGCCACCCACATTTGAGAGCAGGTTTTTCACTGGCAACCAGAAAAGAGACACGTCATCACTGCAGTGAATGACTGGACTGGGCTTTCCCTTGCTGCTGTGCTCGATGTTAACGCTGGTTTGCCCAGCAGCCGGTAACCTCCGCTTCTCGCTGGGAGCCAGCAGTAAAGCAGCATTTACCACTGGCTTTTCTAGGCACACAGAACGTGCAGCTTCTTTGTTTTTAGTCACAAGTGCTTTATCTCTATATCCAGGGAAGTGTGGCGAGGGGTACCTCTGAGGTAAAGGCAGGATGAAAACAGGACACAGGTGGTCAGCATGCTTACAGGATAGATACCAGAGTTAGGTTCCCTCTGCAGAGCATCAGCGGAACAGAGTGGCAGCGATCAGCAATGAATTATAAGCAAACGCCTGGATGTTTCAGAAGTCAGGACTCACTGGGAAGACATACTAGTGCTGCAGCAGCACTACTCAACCACTACTCTGCCACTGAGAAACTGAAAAACTCGTGTTTTGTAGCCACCATTCAACATGGTATTTTCAAGACAGCAAAACCTGGGAAACTCCTGACACATTTGCTCATGAGGAAAAAGCAACTGGCATAATAAGATTTTCTGAAACAGGATTGTTTATTCCATACAACTGATTGCAAAGATCTGCAACCTGCTTGGAGCTACTGACCCCAAAGGGTTTCTAATGTACCTGAGCAAAGAAATCAAGAAACACGCTTGCTTTCTCCTTTGGAAAGAGATCAGGAAGTTCCTGAACCTGAACTTGACTGTTAGGGCACAAGCCAGAGAAAGCCTTGCTAAAGCCAAGGTAAGCAGCACGCACTGCTCTTCCTCTGTCCACTCAGTTACTCACACATCGCTAGAAAGGTACCAGGTTAGTGCGGCATGATTTCACCCTGTGCAAACCCATGCTGACTCCTCCCTACCAACTTCTTGTCCCCAATCTTCGGAAACGGCTTCCAGAGTACGTGCTCCGCCACCTTCCCAGGCAGCACGGTGAGGCTGCAGTTCCCAGCTCCTCGGGCTTGCCCTTCTTGAAGATGGGACAGACATTCCCTGTCTTCCAGGCCTCAGAGCCTCCCCTAAGTGCCCTGCCCTCTCCTGCTTCATCAGGAGTGTCCCCACAGTGACACCGGGGACGGACTTTCAAGCGCAGGAATTGCCTGGCCTTCTCTGTACCCCCCTCACGCCTCACCATAACTGCCATCAATGCCGGTTATGGCAGATGCCAACACCGAATTTCTGCTCTGCTGCTCCACCAGCCAAGAGCTCTCCCCTCTCACTAAGAGCTGGCAGCAGAGAGCGGTGAAGAAACTTGAGCACAGGTCACGTCTGAGTTTATCACAGTGACTGACAACACAACGTGAACGTCAACATGTTCTGTCCCTGCTTCCTCTGTGGAGACACACTAGAAAGCAGCAAAAGCTGAACTTCTCTTTGACCACTCTGGTGCAGGCTGGAGAAATTTTGTTACGCCTTTTCCCTTTGCAGCTACAAATTGGCTGGCTCCCCATGGGATCAAAACCTGTGGGATTTCCCAGCCAGCAGAAGCCCACCTGCTACCTTCTGCCCAAACCACAAGGAGGATTGCTCTAAAATACAGGAAAAGTCTGGGAACTGATCATGAGCAATACCACAACATACACCATGCTGGCCTTTTGCCTGGCCTCCAGGACAGGCTGAAGGTGCAGCGGCGAACAGAGCTGAAAGGAGCAGAGCGCTCTGGAGAGCTGTACGGTTAGGGAAAGGGGTAGAAAGCGATGTCAAGAAGGGGAACGATAAAACAAAGACATATACTAGATGACAAAGTTTATTAAATTTCAAGTTGAAACAGAATATCTGAATTAAATACAGTGCATTAACTTCACAAATATGTATTCATATAAAAAGGAACAGCGTCACAGCAACATTCATTGCTTTCCTCACTGCCTGTTAACCCAAGTCCTTGAATTAGTGGGTAAAACCCCCAAATTTTTCCAGTCTTAATTGATCTCGGGACAACCACTCTTCCTTTCCCAGAACTGGGACTTTGTTCTATCATCTTCTGATCACTACTGACTTCTGTGCACAGGAAATGACAACGCAGATCTTCAGTAACAGGTAACTCCCTGAAATAAGTAAACCTGCTTCTTTTATTGACACAAATGTCCCAGAACACTGGCTACCATCTGGGCTACAGCCACCACATCATCAGCTGCTAGCAGCAACAAAAAGATTGGCTGCCCTATCATACAAGGTTTGGAAAGTACTGAGGAGACTGGAAGTTAGTATTTTAACATTCATTTTTCCCGCACATGAAGTGTTTCAGGTACAGCGCAGCTGCTGATGTAGTAACTGGGAATGTCTACAGCTGCAGCGGCCTTTAACACAAACCCCACGATGAATACCGTGAGGGGCCACGGGCACAAACGGAAACACAGAGGGCTGGGGCTGAACGTCAGGAAATGCCTCTTTCCGATCAGGGTGACTGGGCACTGGCACAGGCTGCCCATGGAGGCTCCATCCTGGGAGATACTCAAAAGCCAGCATGGTCCTGGGCAACCAGCTCTGGGCGGCCTTCCCTGAGCAGGGGAGCTAGAACGGATGACCTCCAGAGGTCCCTTCCAACCTCACCCGTTCCGTGGTCCTGTGATCCAAAACAAACATACCAAACCCACCACGTAGCTCTCTCTGCACTGCTACACACTCACAGTAATGTTAAACCTAAGGCGCATAAGGTGACAGCAACGTGAAGTGCCCCGTCCTCCAGCATGACCACTGGTAAAGATTTCACTTTATCGGCAGAAGCAGTCACGGCATCTGGACTGAAGCAGCAGGCTCAAATCACATCAAATGATGTCCTAAGCATTAAAGTAACACTGGAAACATTAAAAACACACAGGGTGAAAGGATTAAGCAGAACAAAGGGAATGCTTTTGTTAAAACACAGAACATCAGTGGAGAAAAAATAATGCTTCTACGTTGATAAGAAACATTTTGACAATCCTGTCAAGCTCAAGAATCAAGGTGAGTCATTCTGCTAGTCCGACAAAAATAGGTGTGCTTCTTATGGCGAGTGCAAAATAAAACACCTATGCATCAATAAGCCAACAGGCAAGTGCAATGTGCTTGACATCCATTTAATAGAATTCACATTCGGACTGCAATAAACACATTTGCACATCTGAACTGTGGGATGAGAAACTATAGACGCACTATGTAAACAAAATCCTTTCCGGAGCTTTTTTCCCAGCATTTTGTTCAAATCAGGTAATTTTTGGTTAAAACATCACGGTACTCCTGTACTGCCCTGCAAAGGGGATCCTGGTCAACGTGGATACTTTTTGAAGATCCATCAGAAAATACCACGGGAGAAGCTCCAGCAGATCCAGCTTCAAGTTCAGCAGTGGCTAGGGAGAAGAGAAACAAGATTCCGGTGTTGCTTTTACCCTAGACAGGGCCAAATCAGTCACTATAAAAACATTATGGATAACTGGAGAGACTACAGTCCAGAAAGAGATTTAAAAACTTCCAAGGGATCGTAACAATCAAAGGGCTAGGCACAAAGGGAGAAACAATCTTTTTCCACATTTGCCTACCAGTCAACAGTATTTCTAAAGCCAGCGAAAGAAATTCTATAGGCTACACATTGAACATCTTCAGGGAATCCACAAATGACTCCTGCTTACACCAGTGCTAAACTGAGCCCCCCTGCAGACCTCTCGAACCTCCAGTATCTGTTTTCCTTGAATGTTCAAAGCAGTGATTTATTGGAACTCTGCTCCTAAAAACCAGCTTCTGCCTTCTCTGTGACAAACTTAAAAAGAATCCGCCGGTGAAAACGCAAACACCTTTGCAATGCAGTCAGGCCAGGACAAGTCTCCTAGCCTGGCACTTTCTTTGAGGGGCGTCTTTGTAACTCACCCTGGCAAAACCCTCTTTCCTCCACAAAAACACATACTCAATTGACGCAAGCCCACCTTTACTGTTCTTCTCCAGCCACGTTTTTCAGACAAGGTCCTGAAACCAAGCGCACTCTATGACACCTAGCAGACGCACAGTCAGGTTCAAAATGCACACGGATGAAATGCAACGGCTTTGTGTCCATTCGGACACATGGAACGAGCTGTGAAGCTACAGCTGAACACTCTCTGTATTACCAAAAGCATGCAGGAACAGAAGGAAATTCTCGCAGGGGCTACCTGCTTTGAAATAGCACCAGTCACTGCAAAGCAAAGCAGTGACTCTGGAGGAACGACTACCCTGAAATAGGTGGAATTCCTCTTTGGACACCTGGCTTCATCATGCTATGTGTTAAAAGCATTCAACTCATCTTATGTTTGCCTAAGTGCTACTAAATAATTTTTTCCTAAAGAAAGGGTATCTTTCATCACTGATTCTATTTTCCTTGCTTATTCAAAAAAAGACTGCCACATCTAAGCTACAAATACAAGCAATGAATAAGAAACAGCAAAAATCAAGGTCCAACAGCAGAGAATGTGCACGGTATGATTTAGTGCGGAATGCAACTGATGCACATGGAAGAAGCAGTGATGGCTGAAGTCTATAAACATCTTCTCTCAGGGCTTCTTTTACGTTTGATGTTTGTGCTCAAGGATTCACTCTAGAAAAACGTGACTTCAGCTTAAGCCAAGAGCCACCCGTGTAGAGGAAGTGGGTTAGTTTTCTCTGCACTTGTCTTTTTCAGGCAACTGCATAACATTCTACACAATCTTTTGGTAAGCAGGAAGTTTTCACATTCAAGTCTAAACTGGAAAGCTAGCAGAAAAACCTCCCTGTGCTTAGCACAGGAACTTGACAGCTTTCAAGCCATTATGTTCAAGAGTTAGGAACACTCCTCTTTTTCCTTAAAAATGCCCCTAACATAGCGACACATTACCTTGTTTAAGTTCTTTAGCGATTCTTTCATCTAGTTCCTGCCGTACCTAGAATTATACAGAAAATATAGTTAATATTTTAACAGTTACGTTTTTCTAACGTTAAACTTCTAAAACATTCTTAAAACCCACACATAATGAGAGAAAACCTAAAAATATAATTCCAAATAGACACATCTTGGTTTGGGGTTTGATTTCTACTGAAGAGAAACTTTTGGTCAGTCGGGCTGCAGCTGCCTCATTGCTCAGCAACGTTAACAAAACAATTTGTAACTCGCCAGCTGGATTATTACTGGGCATTTAACAAAATACACAGGAAGAAAGCAAGAAAGCCTAGCGCAGTTATTGCGGTGAAGGTACGGCTGAAGTTTATCATCAAACACACGAACAGAACGTCAGCTACACGCCGAGATATGTACAGATGCCACCCACAGGGACAAATCAGCCAGTTGAGGCTGGCTTCTGCAACTTCACAGAGAGAAGGGCTGCACCAGCAGCTGCTGCAGGATTGACATACACCATTTGTATAGAAAAAAGCGTGTGCCAATATTCTTCTTTTCTCCACCTTAAGATGGGAAATTGAAAGAGCTCCTACAGATGATGCCAAAACTTTTATTGTTATTGCAAATACCATGACACACATTTATAAAAATATAAAAGCACACACAATTTTTTCTTGCAAACTGTGTACTAAGACAGACAACCGCAGCTACAGCTTCTACGCAGCGAGTGCTGTGGGGTTTATTATGTAGCTGGAATCAGCCTGGATCACTGCAAAGGAGCACTTACGCCTCTTCTCCCCTAGAAAGTGGGTATTGTTACCAATTAAGTTATTCTCACTTATGATTCTGCCTTCAGAAGCCTTCACAAGAAGGAATCACATCTCTTAAATTAAGAGTCACAGTCCAAGCGCTATATGCTGTTGTTTACATTTGATGATACTTGCTACTCCTACATTTTTCCCATCAAATTTGTGACACACAGGAGTGAATTTCCAAACGGATACCATACAGCTTCCAGGGCTACGATGGCCATGAAGATGCTGCAGGGCTTGGACCTTGTGAGCTCTATGGAGAGGCTGAGAGCTGCAACTGTTTCTTTACTGGAGAACAGGAAAGCTCAGGGGGACCTTATCTATGTGTATAAGTACCTGGTGGGGGGAGTACAGAAGATGGAGCCAGACTCTTCTCAGCGGTGCCAAGCAAAAGAACGGGAGGAGAATAGGCACAAATCCAGATAGAGGAAATTTTAACATAAGGATTTTTATAATTATTATTTCTTAAAAAATTGTAAGCATGGACAGCCACTGGAACGAGTTGCCCAGAAAAGGTTGTGGCGTGTCCATCCTTGGAGCTGTATAACACCTGGCTGGACAGAACAGTGAGAAACCTGCTACGGCTGACCCTGCTTTGAGCAGGGGTGACGCTGGACTAGATCATCGCTAGAGGCCCCTTCCCCTCACTCCTTCTGCGACTCTCTTGATTTTAGTACTGAATTCCTGGGGGAAGAACCATTTATTTTATGAAATGAGCAGACCCACCTAGCAGCGTAACAACAACAACAAGAACGGAAACACTGCACAGGGTACTCAACAGGACACAGAGAGCAAGAGCCTCAGGAAGGAAACCACTCTGCTTACCCTCACAAGAGGAGCAGTAACAGGCAGTAACTGCAAGGGTCAAAGGAGCGGGGCTGTAAACCAGCGAAGCGGAGGGAAGGGCTCTCTCTCCAGGAACACAGGGAAAGCTGGGACCAAATTCACCGGATCCTGCAGGAGAAGCACCCCTCCGTGATACTTCATTGAAATACTCTGTGCCAACAGAGCCGCATGAACAATGGAAAAGGACCCCCCAAATCTCTAATTGTTTTCCAGCAGGTACAAGCAGAAGCAAAATCCCGGACGAGACACAGGTAACAGAGAAAAGCAGGAAAACTAATGCCTAGACCAAAATACGGCCCAAAGCCAGGACCAATCCCAAGCAAATAAGTAGCAGTTGAGGTGTTAGAAGAAACCACTTTCCCTCGTTTCTGGAGTCTTCACAATGACTAAAAGGTCCACAGGACTCTCCGCAACATGTACGAATCAATCAAGAGAAGAAAAAGATCTTGTTTTCCTCTTATTCATTCCATCAACGTCTTTGTGATTCTCATCCGTGTCTGAGGGAAGAGAAACAGGCGGAAATAAAGCCAACACACTGATTTCTGACAAGGGAATGAACGAAGAGCCAGGCAAAATACACCTCCGAGGACCTTAACTTGCCTCCACTTTTCTCCTTCCCCCCAAACCCCTGGGAAAGGCATCACAGCCGAGTGTCCCAAACCTCCTGAGCAGGTACTTCTCACCTCACTGCACACCTCTTCAGGCGGTAACACACCAGGTGTTCATTTGCAGCAGGCACCTTCTCAACAGTTCTTTTTCAGAAAGTGGGGTTGACTTACTACTTATCCACACAGGCTGCTTTAGCGCAGAGTAAGCTGGGTCCTGTAAGACTCCGTGAGATGATGCTCAACTTCAGAACAGTACTGGTACTCCAGACACAACTGTTGTGACCACCAAGAACTTTTTGAATACCAGAACTGGCAAGGAGGGTAAACCAGCCTACTCCCAGAGCTCAAAGAAGTTCCATTGTAACAGATTAAATCCATAGTCTATCATCTCACAGATGGTTAACTACCACAGAAGCCATTGCATTACAAACACATAAAGCAGAGAAGTCCCCTGCAGCAGTCATTCTTTCCCTTGGACAAACTAAAGTTCAAAATATGCGCAGTGTTAGGAAAATGTGAATACATCAGTAAGTTTTAATCAAAACCTAAGAGCATAAATAGACAACATTTCCAGTATAAAAAAATACCACCCAATATTAAACAATGCTGGCTGCAAACCCTGCCATGTATCTGGCTGCAGAGAAGAGAGAGACGGGCAGGTTTTTGATGAAGGAGCTGAAGAAGAAAGAAAAATGGCCTTAAGTTCACAGGTCTTCAGCGAGAAACAAGAACGTGGCCTACATGTAAATGAAGAAAGTAAAAAAGCTAACAACAAAGACCGCTACAAGAGTGCAGAAAGCCAAATCAGAAACGGAACAGAAATTGAAAGATGAAGTAGGAAGCAGACATTTCCCTTCCCACATTAAACTGGTTTCATTTACCCACCGATTCACCCTGGTTGCAGAGTTCACTGCTCTTGTCTGTCAAGACACCCATGTTCATTTTCACCAGCCTTTGGCACAGCTCTTAGGATTTAAGCTTGACATTTGTTAAACCTAACAACAGGACTCCAGTCCCAAAACCTCCTTGCAGCACTTGCAGGAGACATTCCTTGCCTTAGGACTAAGGGAGCAGGTCTGAAATACTGAATTGCTAGTTGCTACGGTCACTGTCTAATGACATGCACAGAATTTGTCAAGTACTTGTAATTTATTCCACATCACTGAAGCTCTAATAAAAATAAAAACCACCAAAAAAACCTGAAGACATTTGCATGGGATTGGGATTCTGCTGGTTAATAAGCTTGTGCCAATATGAACTTTTTGGTATTTTTAAAGATCCTTTTGCACTTCAAGGTGATTCTTTTCTGTCGCGTATATATTTGATAAAGGGGAAGGGGCTATACTGTAATGGAACACATTTCTTTATGCTTTTTTAAGAATAACATGCTCTGTTTTTGCTGAACTTGCGACATGACCATCTTCAACATGTACGGCTCTATGTGTAATCACTGATAGTCATGCCTCATGTTTAGGAAAACGGTGCAATCTTTCAAGCCTTTGAACACCAAATTCCTTAGTTAAGTCTAAAGAAGAAACTGTGTCCACTTGCTAGTGGAGCACTCCTTCCTCTTGTCAGCATCATTTACCAGTGTTTCTTCCAGCAGCTGCAGGACCAATGAACACCATCATTCTGAATAATAGCAGTGTGAACTATTTTCACCTCTTTGCCCCTGAAGCTATTTCAAAGCTTCTGCACAAACGAAATGTACACAAACATCTTCCTCTTCAGAATGGCTGGCATGTTCCCTACTTCCAATAGCCCTTCTCACCTTGAGGAAGCTACTACAAGGAACACCAAATCTGCAGAGAGCTTTGACTAAAAAAAGCGGTGCAAAAGGACTGCCTGAGGCACACTGCAATTTCAGCTTCTTAACTCGCTGTCATCTAGAGCTTCAGTGGCAGAAGCATTTGTCATCTCCAGCCAAGGCAGCACTGCGCATCCTGAATTTAAAGGCAAGGCAAATTCTGTAGAAGGGAACCAGGTTAGTGGGAAAACAAAGCTGAGGCATAACTGAAGTAAACAGTGAAGTGAAGAAAAGGCTTGGAGTCAGAGAAATTCTTCTGCTTTGAAACAGTCTGGTGAACAGACAGAATACCAGGCGGCACAACCAGCAAAGCATTTCAAAGTAGACTAACACTATAATCTCTGATTTCTTCCCTCATGCTCCAACTTGCCTCCTGAATGGCACGGGACCCCTGTGGAAATGACTGCACAGACTGTGCATCTGGTGATTTTGCATTTGGAAACTGATTGAGATTTGCCACCCATTATTGTATGCAGAGGGATACATGCAGTTTTTCCCTTTTGTTACTTCCTGACTTCAAAGTCTTACGTTCCAATTCAATCCTCTTTTCTCAGATGCATGCTATGCACGTGACATACTGCACCCGACTGAGAAAAATTAAGCCCGCAGTTCTAAGCGAAATACTCACTTAGATGCACGCCCTCCAGCAACTACTGCACCTCTGAGAACTCAGTTCCTTTCTTCTGAAGGACTCCAGAGAAGATCAGGTTTTAAGACTTCCCTGAATACACTGAACGTCAGGTGACTTGAGGCTACAAGCAGCGCCACTACAATTAGTCTCAGTTGTTCCCCAACTGGTGATTACAGGAAGAAATATCATAAAGAGATGTGCAGCTGGATTTAGTAACAGGGAGGTTATTCTTTTTTTCCTGTTTCTTCTTCAAAAAAAGAAACCACAACTGTTAAACCCTTTTCTTTTAAACTAGGACAGCTTTTTTCCTAGAAGCGGGATGGTTTCCTCCTTTGCCTTTTTCTTCTTGTAACATCTCGCTCCCATCTCTCTCTCATTTTCCCCTGCCCTCACTTGCTCCCTGCTCCCTGTCCCTCTTGTTCCCTTGTCCTGGCTTTCTCCTTACTTCAGTTTTGCAGTGGATCCCTGAATTTTGCCTCCTTTCTGCTGCTTGCGTGCCGAATAATCCCTGCAGATGGTACAGTACTAATTGCCTCCCATGTTCTTTATGCAGCGTTATGTCCACCCCTCTGACACAAAAACCACATTCGCAACGATACAGAAAAGTTCATCTCTAACTGCCGCTGCTACGCACTACCTACACACCGCTTTGTCCATTTTTGTTTTGTTGTTTGGTTTGGTTTTTTCTTTTTCTTAAACCAGGCACAGTATGCAGACACGCTATTTAAATGGATTCTTTCCAGTGTAGGTGGGACCAGCGAACCGAGACAGACTTAAAAGTGAGCGAATGCTTCTCACATCCATTCAACAACAGAATATGCGAGGGACAGACACTGACTGAACAGGCAAGCTTGCCCATGCCTCAGTCCTATGCTAGGTGGGAAACTGATTACAACGACTGACATCTGGTTTCCAACTCTCATGATATCACGTTTACCATTCTGTGAGGGATGTGCTATCATGCTGACTGCTAATTACAGGGCATACTTTGACCAGAGGTACGCAGAGGTTGCAGCTTTTGTACAAAATCAGAAAGCTCTGTAGACTTCCTGAGGAGCAGTTACATATAACACCACATAGCAGGACCCCCCAAAACAAATGCCTCCTATGCACAGCATACGTCCCGCACTCCAGTGAGAAGTTACGTGTCCTGTTCATGCCATCCTACTTTTGAAGCATCCCTTTGTTGGTATTGCACTAAAACAAGTTCCGGTGAAGAAACTGCTAAAATGAAGATCAGGGAAGAAGGAAAAGGTGTCTCAAACAAAGATGTCTGATGGGATTTTGCACTCATCATGAAGTTAGCTGTTTTAAAAAAGGTCATCCACAGAATGGCTTGGGTTGGAAGGGACCTTAAAGATCATCCAGTTCCAGCCCCCCTGCCATGGGCAGGGACACCTTCCACTAGACCGGGTTGCTCCAAGCGCCACCCAGCCTGGCCTTGAGCACTGCCAGGGATGGGGCATCGGCACTAAATTTTACTGAAGAGCTTATTTGGCAGCTTCCTATGCCACAGTATTCTTTATCACAGTTTCTCTTGCAAAAGAATGTTGTTACGCAGTCCATCATTTAGATCTCAGTATTTTTTGGTCTTTGAGCACTTCTGGAAATTTGTATAACCCTGATGACCAAAAGTCTTCGTTTCTACCACCTAGTTGTGTACTGTTTTGATGAGCAATTTGGTTTGGCATATTAGAGCATATGGTTTGGAACTAGAAATGGATTCTAACTTTAGACTGAAAAGCACAACCTTGCTTACAGATACTCTTCAACACTAGTTGAGAACAGTATTTAAAAACGCTTACCTTAGCCACATAGGCTTCAACTCTGTTTCTTGATGGTAACGTATTCCCGGTCGGGGTTAGGAAGCTTCCTCCTAGATTTAGACTTCTATTCAGTGCCGGATTGTTGCTAATATGTCCCAGTTCAGTTGAATACAGAACTGGACCACTGACAGCGCTGCTTGCAATTAAAGGTTTGCTTCTATGGCACTCCTGAAGGAGCTCAGCGTTGGCTTCTGCTAGTCTCTCATTAGCTCTGAAACGTTCAGAAGCATACAAAGAATTATCTTTGGTAATAACACTTCCACAAAGTTACCCTCCAGGTCTTTGACTATTATCTGACTTCGGAAAGTGGAAGGGATTAAGAGAGTCCAAAAAAATCTCCATAACTGGATCTGGGGGTTTTCTGGAGAGCCTATTTCTAAGTAGTCACTCTACCTGCAAGAAGCAGCAAGAGTTAACCAATACTTTGGACTTCTCAGCATTAAGGCCTCAAAGCAGTCTGTGCACACCGTGGGTTTACATAGCTTTTTCTGAAAGGTACATCACCTGCGTAAGAACTCTGGGCTACCCTTCCCTTCCCAAAGAAAGCTGAAACCTATGACATGCTGCTAAAACGGAAGCCAAAAGATTTTTGTTGTTCTTCTTCATAGCATCAAATGCCGTTCTCTGAAGGGCCTATCCTTATTCAAGCAGTAAAGGACGTGACATTCTCTTTTCTGCCATACTTAGAAGAAGCAGCGGAGATTAGAGACTGGCAAAAAGGCTGCCTGTTAAAACAAACTCAACTTCAAAAATATCCTATTAACGCCCATGATCGGTGGTGTTACTGCTGGAACACTGAAGAGAAGCGAAGATAGTTCCAATGAACAGGGGGGAGCCTTAAGGTACTTTCATCACAAATATGCTACCTTATGCATAATGCTGACCAGATGTAGAAAAGGTATTTAATGAAGAAAACTGCTTGAGGAAAAAGTAGTATCTTATTATCACCCCAAAAGAGCAGGGACTTACCTTTCCAGTTTTTTTGCTAGGCACCTTCCATTTTTAACTTCCTCCAGATACAGGTCTTTGTACTTTTCCACTTCTGCCTGTGCGGATTCTTTTTGAAAAGTACTGTCTCGCTGGGTATTTTTTATCCTGTCTAATTCACGTTCGAGGTCTCCAATTCTGTGTTCTAGCTGGCTTGTCAGCAAAGCATGACGACTGGCTCTGATTTGTTCTAATCTGTCCTGGGAGGCTGCCTGCATCTGAAGTAGATACACACTTTCAACCACCGCAAAGAAAAAGAGAACTCTCCTCGCCAGTCAATTGCACGTACCCAGTTTCAAGGGCCCAGCTCTATTCAGCGAGGCAACTGTGCCTCCTCACTGCCATCAGCGACCAGGGCAGAACCCTGGAACTACCACACTGAATGATTCTTTTCATTCAGAAAGAACCCCCATCTTAGCACTATTACTCATCAAAGCTACTGATGAAGAAACACTATCTCTGTAGGACAGGGCATAGCATTCCTCAAAGAAATTATGGAGATGCCGCACCCCCAGCCCGCACCCTGCAGCTTTGGTGACTTCTTTTCTGAGCGTTGCCCCTTGTGCAATGACTAAGGAAGATGCGTATGCCTGGCTGTGACAACTCTAAGTTGCAATACCCATTCAAGGATAAACAATGAGAACAAGACCAGTGGACAGTGATACCCCTCCAAGAACTGCAAAATGAAAATCCACACCTTGGGCAAGTTTTTGATTCAGGGCCTGCAGGCACACTGCACGCACATGAAAGCATCTTGCCCAACCATATTCCCTTCTCCCACTGCCCTTCAGGAAAAACAGAAGTACAGCGTAACACATGGAATCAGGCACCACCACCACCCCTAAAAATGACAACCAAAACAGAAGTCTATAACAGACACACATAAGAAATTAACTTACCTGCAAAATCAGGTTGACTTCTTGCAGTTTTTGTCTTATTTCTTGTGCAGCTCGTTCTTCCACCTCTCTTTTGTATTGTTCTATTTGGCTGCGATCCACCATGTTAGTCTCCATATGGTGTTTGAGATTAGCCACCTCTTCTTTCAGCTGGCTTTTGCTCTTCTCCAGTTCTTCATGGTTCCCACGCATGGTGGACAACTCCTCTCGCAAATCATGATTTTGTGCTTCTAGCTGCATGCCTTTTTTAGACTTTATCTCCAGCTGCTGGGAAAGTTCATCAACCTGTACGCAGGAAAGGGGAAAAAAACCAGGGAACTCAGAGGGATCTAAAATTAGTCAAATCTGTGAAAATTGGTAAAGGAGTTGGCCATCAACACTGTATTTACCATCTGCTGATTCAGTGTTAAAACAAAAGTGAAACCAGGCTCTTCTTTTAAAACAAGAACAGCTTTCACATAATTTCTGACAGCATTCCTCAGGTTCCCATCCTTCCTCAGTTCTGCAGTGGGTCACGGACCGAGAGGTACCAAACCAGCGGCATGACACCCGCAGGGCTAGGCTGAAAAGCACTAGGGCTATTCTTCTGTGAGGTGTTCATACGATCATAGGAAATCAAACACACCCATACCCAGTTACATCACAGCCACATTCTGGTTTCATCAGAAAAAAACCATGTGTCACGCTTCAGAGGAATTGTCACATGCTGTCACACGGTCAAAGCTTCGTCACAGAACTGACAAGACAAGAAACGGATACCCTTTCCTTCCATTACGCTAATGGATCTGGAAATAGTGGTTCAGAACACCGCTTTTACAGCAGTGGTGGCAGAAGACAGTCTCTTTAGGTCAAAGCTACGGTTTGTTTTCAAAAGATTTCCAGGAAATATCAGACTTCCCATAGGTCCCAATGGTCAACTACAGCTTCTATCCCCTTCTTTCCCCCCCCAGAAACATCCATTGTCTATACCTATTAACCATAAAACATGATATCCCATCCTCTTTTGTTTTTAAAAAAGTGGGGGAAACCAGCAGAGTCAACACTTGAAAGAGTCTCTAAAACAAGTAGAAACTTTACACTTATTTAAAATTGCCCAAACGTAATTCCATTCCCTGTCATTCAAAATAACTCTTCCAACAGGAACACAAACATGCTGCTAACCTGTGAACTAAAAATGAGCCACTCTCAAGGCAGTTGACTCATTCTACAATATCATCTTCTAAAAAGGAGCATAATTTTGAAACACAGCTACTTTAGCAACAAATCTCAGTAATGAGCGGAGAAGCAGATAAAAGGTTCCATGCTACCAAACAGCCAGAGCAACCTCAAAAGCGTTTCTGGGTCTCCAAGACCAGGAAAGACGGACTGAGTCAGCTACTAGTAAGCAATAAGTTACTGCAGTCATTTTTTCTGCATCACCTCACACTGCATTGTGCCCTGGGAAGCAAAGACACCATTCCGAAAAGCAAACCCCCACCTGCCTCCTGCTCAACTCGTGCCCGAGACAGGCTTCAGGGGGTGACCTTGGGCAAGGCCAACTGCACAGAGCTGTTCCGAGTGATGGTGGCGTTACCCCCCTCTTCCGAGAGGGAATGCATCCGTCGGAGCCCGACGATGCTGCCACGGCCTCAAGCTGCAGCCAGGCCTGCGCTGGGCCTTCACTGCTCTCAGCCCTGACCCTCACCCATGGACGTGACGGCCCAGTAGAACTGCAGACCTGCCCATCCCTATGGACCGGCCTGGTGATCTGCACTCTTGGAGCACTCTGCTTACTGTCCCCAGAACTCTTCTGCTCTTCTTGGTGAGAGCCTGTGGGGCTGATCCCCGGCCTGTGTGGTCACAGACCCTGCCAGCCTTGCTGTGGCTCTTGCTTTGCCCTTCCTCTGCACGACAGCCTGCCCTTGACGTGCCCTCGCAGATACTGCTGTGTACGTAACACTTCCATCTTTACCCTTAAGAACTACATCAGTATCACAGCCGTCTACTACTGTGACCATAGAGGGAACATCAAAAACCAGTCAAATCAATTCAGAAACACAGCCAAGAAAACAAAAGTCAAAATCAACAACATGAAAAGAAGTACGAAGAAAGAACAGAGGTTCCAAAAGAAAAACCACCACCACCAAAATAACCCAAACAAAGCAAAGCTCACCTTTGTTCTTAATCTGTCAGCTTCATTGACCATTTCAGAATACCTGTTCTTCATTTCTGCCTGCAAATTAAGCTGGGACAGTCCCCCTCTCTCCTCATACACCCTTAGTTTCTTCGTAGCTCTGCTCAGCAGCCTCTTCAACCTGCACAGCAAATGAGTCACAAAAACAATGAAGCAAAGGAACAAAACTGGACTTTTTCACATACTCTCATGTAAACAGCACAGACACCGCTTGCTTCATCTTTAACGTGCTTGACACACCAGGAATTACCAGGAAAAACCACTATTCCTGTGCCACATACACTTGGGGAGTCCAGATTTCACCTGAAAAGAGGAATGAAAGACTCCCTTTTTCCCAGGAGAACCGCAGGGCAACCTGCAGCTGCAGTTGTTTTGGCAGCTAGTGAAAACTAGGGGCTGATATACAGAAGTACCTTGCAAGAACTAGCACGAGGCCGGCATCTGCTCACAGTTAGGTACACCTATTTTTACACTAAAGTTTAATAAAACATGACTTCTACGCAGGGATACCTCTTCACCATGCTAAAAAGCCATACCTCTTACAGTCTTTCTGCAGATCGAGGTTTCTTTTCATTTCTTGGTCCAGACGTAGTTCAACTGGGTGTTTCAACTCTACCAGCTGCTTTCCTTCCTTTCTTTCACTCTCGCACTTTCAAAAGAGAAAAGAAAGATGTATCACACACACAGAGCACAGGAAAAATACCTACGTACAGTCTGTGCATCTAGCGTTCTCCACAGAGAAGCTGCCGGACGTCTCTATCCGTTAGCCACGTTCCACAGAATGGCATGGGACAGAATTCCTGAGGATATTCCATCCCTTCAGGTTTCACATCAAACAGACCAATACGTAACTACAGAAACAGATGCCCTCGCTGAAGCAAAGGCCATCCTCTTCTAGACATAACAGGTGGAAAAGATGCTGGAGAACACTTTTGGCAGTGCCTCTGCTCACAGTAGGGATTACGTAGGAATGCACTTCATGGGACAACACTGACCCATCTAAAGCTTTCATGGGATCTCCCACCAACCAGCAGGCAGGGGCTTCTAGAGGAATCTGATCTTTTGGAGTTCTTCAACATTTTATGAACTAAGTAAGAAGAATCACCTTTCCTGATCAAAGCTTAGACTTGGATACCTTTTTTCTGTTCTCTGCTTAGATCTGAGGACTAACATCCCGTTGGCCAAAACCTTCCGCAATTCCGAGAGAAACATAACAAACCAGAACAAATCGGTATTCTTTGGTCCCATGCACATAACATACCAGGTGCACTGTAGAAACAAAATAATTTCAAGAACGGACAAACTTTAAATTGTTCTTTCTAAGCATATCCTTTACCTCTCTTTCTACTTTGTCAGTCTCATATTCGAAGACTTGTTTCCTTAAATCAGTACTCTTGGCATTTAAATCCTTGTTCTGCTCTTCTACGAGATAAATTTGCTTTTCCCTATCAGCTCTGAGTTTGTTCAGAGTATCATTCAACCGGTCCTGCACATCATTCACTACTTCTTCTTTCATGATCCTCTTGCTCTGTGCATCTTCCAGCTGCTGACGCAGGAAGAGGTTTTCACTCTGGAGCTGGGCCAATCGCTCCTGCAAGGACTCCTGTTTTATTACAAGTTCGCTTACTGGATCTTTCTCAAGTTGTTGAGCACGATCACATTCCTTTGCCTGACGCTGGGCTTGACTTAACTCTTTTTGTGTCATTTCTACAAGCAAAGTTTTTTCTCTGAGGGTTTGCTCCAACTGGTGAAGCTCATTTTCTAGCCTATTAGCTTTGCTTTCAGCTTTGCACAGCTGCTGAGACAAGCTCTTGTTGGTTTCTTGCGTGTCGGAGAGGTCATGATGGAGCTTGCCTTGCAAGCGATGCCATTCATCACGTTCTCTGTGAAATCTTTGTTCAGCATCCTTTTCTGATGACCAATGACGTTCAAGTTCTTGAACAGCAGCATTCAGGCGGGAATGAAATGATTTGATTTCTGCCTCTAGTCTGTCTTTACTTTCGTTTGTCTGCTCAAGTTTGGAAGTCAGCACTGCAGATTCTGTCTTTAGGAAGTCCAGCTGCGCATTGTACTGAAGAACCGTTTGTGTTAATGCTTCCTTGTTCAGTTTAAGTTCCTTTTTGAGAGCTTCATTTTTTTCTTTCAAGGTCTCATTTTCCTCTAAAGATTTTCCTTCTTCCTCCTGGTGCTTAAGTCTTACTTGATTGATTTCTAGCCTTAGCACAGCAATCTCATCTTGTAGTAACTGATTCTTGTACAACAGATCCTTTTCTCTCTCAGTGTTGGATTCCTGAATGACAGGGAACATGAATAAAGAGCCAATTGGGAAACGAATCTACAAAAAAAGCTTCAGCAATAAACTGCATTTTAACATTTCTAATACTGAAGCGTGACTTCAAAGATGAAGTTTCAGGCAATAAGCTACTCTGTGAACCCACGCGCATGTACAATGTACGTACACAACGGAAGTGTAACATCTCCTTAAAACCTAAGTGAACATCCCAAACACACAATACCCCCTTAAACCTACAACCAAATAATAAAATTATTTAAAACATCTCAAGTGTAAAGCTTTTAAAATGACAGTGCTTTCTTGTATGTGCATGCCTTTATAATATTGCCTTTAAGGTTGAATTACTTGTGCTACAGATCTGATAAAAACAAGGCTAGAAAGGGTATTTTCCTTCTCAAATGTCTTCTGAACACTTATCCTTTTGTGTTACTGGAAGTTAGCTATAAAACTCAATCACCCCCAGAATGCAATAGTCCTGGATATTTCCTCTTTATTGTATGTGTAACTTTTTTCCACTTGAACACATTCACCCTACATTTATTGGGCAGCACAGCCAGGAACAAACGAGGCTTCCAAGCACTGCACATTCTTAGGAAATTCAGTAAACTCTTTTCAAGATCTTTTTTAATACAGTGTTGATGGTTGCTTTTTCTCCTCCAGTTACTCTAACTCCTACAGAGAGTTGAATTCATTGTTGATATTCGATCATAAAATTTCAGTATGTGGAGGTGGAAAAGAAAGGCATACTTGAAGTAAGTAAGTTCAATAAGGGAATAACTAATTAAAAAAAAAAAGCAATGGAAACACAAACACTGTCAAACAACTTTCTTCCTGGTCAACCTTGACATAGGTAGCTAGGTGTCTCGTTGCTAGAAACCCTAAAAAGTGATAATAAAATGTCTGTGAAATGACAAATAACAGATAGGTTACGAAACGGGGTAAATAGTGTGTTCTATTAGTTTCCGACTTGCACAAGTCATTCAGGTCCATACAGGAGTGATGCTGCTTTCCAGAACTTTTAAAGACATAAGAGAAAACAGGAAAGGTATTTACACAGTTAAGTTCCACTGGTAAGTTGTAAATAATCCGTCAAGAAACACGGAAAGTTATATAAGATTTATGATGACTTTAAAACAAACATGGTGAAATCTGACTTATTAGAAAAAAAAATATCTGCTTACCTCTGAATTTTTTCCTATAGATCTTCTTGTCTCTTCTTCTAGTTCCATTTGTCTCCCAAGGTGGTTGTTCAAAATTCCTTCTTGAAGGGCTCTGGCACTCTTTTCCTGAGAGCGCTGTGTCTGTGTTTCATCATGTTCCTCTTCAACCTACAGTAATACAACTGCTTGCATCTCGAGAAAAATCAGAGCTAGCAATACACCTTCCCACTCTCCCCAGAATACTTGAAAAGATTTTTGATTCCCCACAGCTATGATAATCCACCTATAAAGAATAAATTTTAATTTTCTTCTGAAAATATAAGAAGAAGAAATACAGGATGTTTTGTAGTAATTCAGAAAAAAGTCAGGCTTTGCCCGAAATACAAATGAAACCTAAATTCTGAAAAAGAAAAAAAAGGATTAATAAACTGCAAAGCCAAAAAAAAAAAAAAAGAACAGACCAATTGTGAACCAACTGTTCTCTACTGCCCTCAAAATTTGGCAATAGTTATCCAATGCCTCTTCCATGAACAAAGCCCCTCCTTCTCTAGGCATACTGGAATACAAGTGAAAAGAAGCAGAAAAGAAAGTGTTTAATTCATTATTTAATATACCCGTTTCAAGAGCTTTCTCAGTGTTCTTATCTCCATTTCTAAATTCCTTGAGTGTAACTCAAGTTTCTGTTTCTCCTCCCTTTCTTTACAATATTGATCTTCTTTCCTTTGGAGTTTTTCTCTCACTTTCTCACAGAGCACTTCTACTCTGAGTCTCTTTGCTTCTTCTTGTTTCAAAGAACACCTGGGATTTAACAGAGTATTTGAGAAACAAAAGCACTGATATAAAAGTAGATGTTCCACATGATGAACTTGCAGAGACAACTCAAACCATAAAAAAACTTAAATGTTTCCAGATTCCGTATTTTTACTGTACTTTTCAACTTTTTAAAGAATTCTAACTTCATTCCATTGTCCATGATATCAGTTGTACAAGATACGGAAATAAACCATTGATTGATGTACCAGTTTTCTGTAAGGTTACACAGGGAAATGCACACTAGTGTGTACACTTCTATAATAAAAAAATAAATCCTCTTCATATTAAAGCCATTGTGTTGAAAAAGGAGTTTGTTGTCTCATCGGATCAAAGCATCATAAACTTTTACTATGGTTAATATACATTTTCTTGGTATACTGAGGCTACATATTACGGATTCAGTGACTAGAAGCAATACTGGTGAATCAGCACGCCACTTATCTATGGCAGACCCAACAATTTTTCAGCAAGCCTTCTGTAAGGCTGCCCACAGACAGAACAAGCAGCTTCTATTTACTCCAGAAGGATGTCAGTGTTCAAAACCAGATTCAGAAATGCATGGGGTTTAAGCTGGATACGATTAAAACCAGTTTTAAACCTCAGTGGATCTACCTCTGGGAGAAACTACAGCAATTTCATTTTGAAGCTGATTTATAAGGAAAGCCTTATGGAAGGTCAGCTTCTTTACCAACTGAAACAATCAGCAATGAGCACTGACATGGTAAAAAACGGTCCATGGTGTGCCCACGGTACCCAAACAAGAAAGCAGCTTTGTGTTTGATCCTTATTTTGACTATTTTTTCCCATATACTTGCAATGATGAAGAAAAAAATAAAAACCAAGTACCAACGTAAGGAAAGAACTGCCAATTGAAAGCCTGCTTTAGAAATTCTGCAAAACAAGAATCAACCACCACTAAAATTACTTGAAAGACTGACAGAAACATTTGTATTTGAATGGCGTATATTGCAAGGAAAAAGCTTTACATATAATTTCTAGCGTAATTTCACAAAAAGTGTAACTTTTGAAAGTATAAATTTAACGCTGCTTGGAGAATTCACTTAGAATGAAAATACTACTTCTTTATACTTGACAGATGCTTGAGGATTTTGAACACCTGCTGAAGTCAAACCCAGGCCAAGCTGGGACAGGCCTCGTCTTCCTCGTACTCCCCTCCCCCGCGCTGGGAGGCCCAACTCCCCCAGGCCCAGCTCCCGCAGCCTCCCCTCACAGGGCTGGTGCTCCTGCCCCCGCACCAGCCCGGCATCTCCCTGCCGACCTCACACGGGCTGGGCAAGATCTCCTGGGCTGGGCGGCCAAAAACCGGACCCCGGGCTCGAGACACAGCTCAGCAAGCCCTGAGGAGGGGTGGGCACTCACTGCCCCCAGTGCCCTGGCACTGCTGCCCCCCAGACAGCCCAGGCCGCTGCGGGCCGCCCCAGCTGCCAGCTCACGGTGGCTCCTGCTGAGCTCGCTCTCTGCCTGGGCCGCCTGGCCCTGCTGGGCCAGCTCCCCAGCCACGCCATCCCACCGGGGATCACCACGAGGAGATCTCCCCTCCCAGGCCAGGGCTCTGCAGCTGTCCTTGCTCAACTGCCTACGGTGCCTGCTGGCCACCCCTGTCTGACGTGATGTCAACAGCGATGAGAAACCTCACACCTCCGGGTCTAGCTCAGGAGTGTGGGGAAAGGGGCAATCCCAAACTTGACCTTTCCAACAAACAAACAGGTAAGCAAACAAATGCTCTAAGCTCTGGTTTGACTTGCACTGGGTGGAGTTACCAGAAATCCTAGTATTATAGGCCAACTGAAGCCGCGAGGACAAAATGAAAAAAAAACCCAAAACCCAACCATCTCTCAAATCTCTCTTATAAATCCGATTTCCCCATACACACTCTCTTGTCCTCTTCTCTTGCTAGAAAACAAAGTTAAAACATCATCCAGAACATTGTACATGGAGCTGATATCCGGCCATTTTTCCCCTCTCACATTATGTACTTCATAGCATAACTGGCCCACGGGATTCAAAAAACCCAAACCCAAAAGACTGGAAACTTCTCACCCTGTTGCCCGCACCATCAGAGCCTTTTGGAATAAAACCACTGACAAGATAATACATTATCAGACCACAAGTTTACATACTTAAGGCTTTGGATGTCACTTTTCCATTCTGCTTCTTGGTGAGCCAATATGGATTTCAAATCTTGAGTCTTCTCCGCTCTGAACCGTGACTCCCTCTTTTCATCTTCCAATTCCCTTACTTCGCGTGAGAGAGCTGTATACCGATTTGTCCCACATTCTATTCTCTGTTCATATTCAAGAAGTATGTTTTGCAGTTTCAACAAAATAGCAGAACCTGCTTTGAGATAGAAAAGACACAAAGCTGCACAAATACTGCCCAATGTATAAGCTGTTCAACGCTTTGCTGCATTAGGTGCAGGTGGCAGGTCTCGGTAGTGGGAAGGTCCCTCTGAGAAGCAGCCAGGGGTCGCCCCGTGCTGGACATGGACGGTTTCGATGGACCCACCGCAGGGCACAGCTGAGCCTCTCAGCCGTGCTGGCAGCACCTCAGGAAAAACAAATGCAGGAAAGGGCGAAACGGGCAGAGAAGGGGAAAAGCATGTGAAAACCAGCCCCGCAAACGAACACCCAGGTCAGCGAAGGAGGAGGGAGAGGTGCTGCTCCAGGTGCCAGAGCAGAGATTCCCCTGCAGCCCCGGAGAGAACCATGCTGGAGCAGATACCCACAGCGCAGTGCTGCGGAGGACCCCGTGCCAGAGCAGGCGGATCCTTCCCGAAGGACCTGCGACCCATGGAGGGCCCAGGCTGGAGGAGATTTTCCCCAAAGGACTGCAGCCTGGGGGAGGACTCACACTGGAGCAGGGAAAAGGGACGAGGAAGGAGCAGCAGAGAAACTGCTACGTCCCGACTGCCGACCGCAGCCTCCCCGCGCTGCCTGGGGAGGTGGCAGGGAAGGAGCGCAGCAGAGCTTGAGCAGGGGGGGTGCCGACGTGTCCTTCTCAGGTTTGGGGTCTTTGTTTCTCACTATCCAAATGTATTTTAATCGGTGGAGTCTGTTTTGCCAGTGACAGTCACTGGGAAGTGACAGCCCTGCCTTCACACTGACCCACAAGCTTTTTCGCCCCATTTTGTCAAGGAGGGGCAGTGGCAGCACTGGGGGGGGAGTTTGGCCTTCAGCCAAGGTTAACACTTGCCTAATGAAATTTTAGCATAGTTTAAGAGCCCTAGTAAGTGATGCTTATGTTTATATAATGCCTTGTGCATATATGCAAGCATCTTGATTCCTGTTATACATTTATTTATTTATTATTTTTAAGCAAAGCCATTATTTTGCTGTACTCTTTGTCATTAGCTGTTGAGGGGTGTGCTGGTTGTGGCTGGGATAGTGTTAATTTTCTTCACAGTCGCTGGTACGGGGCCATGTTTTGCAGTTGGGCCGCAAACAGGGTTGGTAGCACGGGGATGTGTTCCTTATGGCCCAGCAGCGCTCACACAGAGCCAAGGCCTTTTCTGCTCCTCACCCCACCCCACCAGCCAGCAGGCTGGGGGTACGCAAGGAGCCGGGCCGGGACACAGCTGGGACAGCTGACCCAAGGGATGTGCCATGCCACGCGGCATCATGCTCAGCATATAAAGCTGGGGGAGGACGAAGGAAGGGAGGGACATCCAGAGTGACGGCACTTTGTCTTCCCAAGTATTTGTTATGCGTGACGGAGCCCTGCTGTCCTGGAGATGGCTGAACACCCGCCTGCCCATGGGACGTGCTGGATGAATTCCTTGCTTTGCTTTGCTTGCGTGCGTGGCTTTTGCTTTTGCTATTAAACTGTCCTCATGCCGACCCATGAGTTTTCTCACTTTTCCCTTTCCGATGCTCTCCCCCACCCCACTGGGGTGGAACAAGTGAGTGGCTGTGTGGTGCTTAGGTGTTTAGGTGTGGCTGGGCTTAAACCACATCAAGGGGATATAAAGAAGAAAAAGCTCTTGCTGACTTTTGATGACCCCATTAGAAGGAGCTGAACTGTACTTTGCAAGAAACTGCTTCTCCAGCTCTGACTAGACAGAGAACCAATGATAACGTAAGGCACATCGGCTGGTAATGCAGGCAACATCTCAGGTTAGGTGACAGTTTCACAGCTTTTGAGGGGGATCTCTAGTCACAAAGAGATACTATATCAAAATATGAAATTAAAATACTTAGGAGTGCCTACAAAGAAATCATGTTTTAAGGGGAACTTGTAACAGCTGAAGACAGAGACTTGAAAACATACCCGTATGAACCACGCTAAGCTCTTCCAACACCAGCATAGTCTCCTTGTAGGCTGAAGCTTCTAACCGGACATCCTCTGAAGTTGGGTCAGATGAGTGAGTTAAACCAGGGCCATCAGTTACTTCCGTTGGTATGCTGACCTACAAAAAATACAGTACTTTCTGTAATTCCACTGTCTAGGATTACAGACCATTACAAATGCAGGAATGATTCATTCTCTCCTTCACAGCCCACAGATTTGTCTCAAATACAATAAAGCTGCATACCAGCAGCAATCCGTACATCTGGTTGATCACTACATAAACACTGCTCCCATCTACGTGATTAAAAGTTGACAGAAACTGTTTATCAAGAACTTAGTTTACAGTACCTTGCTCTTTTCACTCCCAGTTGTTGCTGCAGGTCTAGAAAACAGAAATATATTTCAGTACTGGAATGCTTACATTGCAGTATGAATAATACCTGAAGTTCGTTTGAAAACTTCATTTCAGAAGTGAATTAAATGAAAATCTAGTATAGTAACTTCGCTAGATATAGATCAAGACTGAAACAATTATTGTGTACTATTATGTCTATTGGAAGGCTATTTTTTCCGCAAGATATTAAGCAAATAGTTGAAATAACTCTTCTCTCAGCTTCACACAAAGTGACAGAAATCTTACAGCTACAGACATGGAGCTATACGGTTACGTGCATTCCCTGTTTAACACCAGGGGTTTAGCTCTCTTCAGTACCGAGAATCCTTCTCCTACAGGTCAAAGAACTGTAATTTTGGATTCTCTGGTGTCCTGGGTCTGGCTGGGATGCAGCTTATTTTCTTCACAGCAGCCCACACAGCGCTGTGTGTTAGATTTCTGACCAAAACGGCGTTGATAACACACCAGATTTTTAGCTAGGGCTGAACAGTGTCAACAACTTCTCTTTCTCACTTTGCCACAACCCACACAAGTAAGTTCAGGGTGGGCAAGAAGTCAGGAGGGTACACAGCTGCAAGAGAAAAGGTGGAGCGGGGAGCAGGGCAAAAAATCCCGAGACACCTGCAGTGAAAGAGTGATGTTGCTTTTCTGTAAGTCTCGCCTCACCCTTTTTAAACACATAAAATACTTCTATGCCTGTGCACACACTCATGTAATTAATCAGAATTTGTGCACAGTGACCTTATCATTAACTTGGCCAGCATGCTCAAAGCACTCTAAACAAAAGCAAAGTGTTTGTCAACACAAAGTGCACCAGGTAGTGTGGTCACAAGAAAGAACAAGAATCTTCATATGCATCAGGTTTACAAAAAACCTCAACACACAACAAAAACCCAAACTTGCCTCTAGCTCTTAGGTCAACTTACATCATTAAGTAAGTTTTTGTTTTCAGCATTCCTTATATGCATACCTTCCTTCATCCTCAGATGTTTCACTGGAAGTGCTCTCATCCCGTACTTGACCATGATTGCCACTGGAAGAGCTCATCTGCTGATGAGCCTTCTGCTTTGAAGGCTGCCTTCTACTTTTCTTTGCAACTTTGGCATTCAGGGCCATTTTACTGCATTAAACAGAAAGGGGGAAAAAAAAAAAATCACCAAGTGAGTAGGCTTACAAAAAATATCTCTGTGAAACAGACGTAAGATGATGTCCAGAAACGACTGAGACAAAAAATATCTACTATAAAAACACAGACTTGACTGCAAAGATCGTGGAAGATACCCAAGTACTTAAAACACCTGCCCCTAGGAGTGGGGGGGACACGTGGAATCTGAGCTAGATCCAGGTTAAGCTGGAATACCCGTAATATCCATGTTACAGAAAGCATCTAGAGCAGAGATTCCTTTGAAGGACAGATAGGAAGAAACTCCTGCTTTAGGTTTACATAAAAATACGTGTGCCTTCTTTAGGCTTTTGAGATTGGTTTGGTAATATCATCTTTTCCCCTCTCCCGACAAAGGGCATATTAACTTAATGAAAAGGAAAACACCAACTGCACGGAGATCACTAAAATCACCTAGAAAAGGGAGTAGCAGCAAACCCCAAGTTCCTACTTTTCTTTTCTAGGTGGCCTTTTCCTACAAAAATAACTGCTTTTTCCAGTCTTCAGTTCTGGTTTTGAAGATGCATTTTGCCTCAGTATTGACAAGGAAAACACAGCAATTTGGGTGGGGGGTTTATTTTTTTTCCCCTTTTCTTTTTTGTAGAGCAGGCAATAAATTTGAATATCGTGAGCGTCGTGTTTTCTAAAAAGACATTTTCTTCACTTTTTGAGAAGCAGTGGACTACTCACTATGGCTTTCACCACTGAGGAAACTACTTCAACTACTACAATATTAGAAAACCTAAGACACTTACGTAGTACTACAAATAAGAATTAGAGATTATTTCCTTAGCTTACCATTTCATTGGCATTTTAATCAATTTTGAGCTCTCCTCAGATGAAAAACTCTTTTTGTCTTTTTCTTCTAGAGTGTTTTCATTCTCCATTTTCAAACAGTCATTCTTCCTTACAGTAATCTTTTCTTTCATTTGCCGACTAGTGATGTTGTCTGATGGTATATTTAATTTACCAAGACATTCCTGTTTTGCCACCGCCTGCACTTTTGAAATTCTTCGTTTGCTTTTTTCCTTCTCAACCTATAAAAAGAAAGTTAAGCTTCATGTATTTCTTAGTATTTCTAAAAGACAGAAACACCACATCCAAGACTGATTAATTCAGGGTTTACCCCTGAAACAATATAAAATTAGAGAAGCATTTTCACAAAATTATACTACAAAGCATATTATGTCATTGAAAGTACTTTGAATTCACTCATGATTAAAGATAACAAGAATACAGCCCTTAGAAAGAAAACAATGGCGTCTCTTAAAACATGAGAACAACAAAAAAGGGAAAGCATTACTGATGGACAAAGAGTTAGGAGGACTGCACAATGTCAGTTGGAACACCGCCAGAAAAGAATATCAAGTGGAACTGTACTGGGCTACTGCTCCCTGAACAAGGGGAGGAAAGAAAAAAAAAGATCCCAAACCCACAAACACAAATGGTTTCACAGGAAAGAGGAATTTTAGTGAAAGGCAATGAAGACACACCATGCAGATATCACAGCACATGAATTATTAGTCAAGACCCTGTTCAGAAGCTATTTTCATTCTTTGACTCAGAATCAGAACAGACAGAATTGTATGGATTTCTTTTTAAGGCAATGTAGTGATAACTACTTGCACTGGAACCAAGTGCCACCTACTGTTACACTGGAGCAATAATGCATTCCGTTTTCCAAAAATGGGGAAAAAGACAACTCTCCACTGCTCCCTTTGTTCACCAGTCACCTATTTCCATTAGAACAAAACCCAATTTGTAGGAAGCATCCTCCTTTAATGATGAATAGCTAAAGTGAACAGGACCCTTGATCCAGAGCGAGATTAAAGAATAAAGAGCAGCAGGTGAACTACCTCTTCTGGCAGCTGTACCTTCTCTTTCTCCAAAGCCAGGAATACTATTTGCAGCATTCCTACCTTACCCTTTAATCTTCCCGTATCTTGTTTTAGTTCTTCATCAAGATTCCTTTTCAGCATGACGTATGATTGCTGAGCATTTGCAAAAAGACTTCCCATTTCTGCTTCTCCTGTTTTGTTGATAAAGCAGTCCCTGGGATCATCATCACTAAATCCAGAGTCTTTTCCAAGTTCCCTCTCTGTTACAAAAAGTCCATTTTCACCACGTGGAGAAACTGTCTTATTGTAGGAATAATATTAGAAATGTCATCCAAAAGACTGGGTTTTAAGCTGTATCTCGGGGAGTATTCAGGACCTCCCACTACGTTTCTACTGCTTCCATTTGCTAGAGGCACCTTCGTATCATCCATATTATACGTGCAATCTTCTTCATCTGTACTCCAGGTATCTTCCATGTTTGCATTTCAGTTATCTTGATCAGAAAGGACACCAAGACTCGGATTACAGTTTCCATTTTGGGTACTTTTCCACCTAGCGTAAGTTTAATGTCTCCAAATTCACCTTTACTTTCTAAGCTGTTACTTGATTCTGTTGCATGAGATGAAACAACATGAGAACTCTTCAACTCGGCACTGAAGCCATCTTCTGACATTTCTTCCACAAGGGAAGGAGTTTTCCCAGTTTCATTAATTTCACCAAGTAGCTGCTTTAGTTCTGCTGTAACGTTTTTAAAACTTGTTTTCAATTCCCCCTTCTCATTTTCAACCCACATTCTTGCATCTCTTTCTTTCCAAGGTTTTGGACTTAGAACTGCTTGTCAGCACTGGGCAATTCCTCATTTTCTGCTGTGAAATTTCTGATGTGAAATTTCTGCCTTATCAGTGTGGTTTTCATGTGCTGTTTTTTCTATCAAGTTGATAGTTTCTAAAATATATTTATCCTTAAGTAAACAGGTACAGACAGAAAGATTATCAAGAAAAAAAATATTACAGTTGATCTATGCAACTTCTGTTGCAAACTCATCATATAATAGAAATAAGGCATTTTGAAAGCCATTTTTATAAGAACAATCAAGGGACGCTAAATGAAAGGTTCACTGCATCACCATCTTCTTAACAAGAGAAGGACTCAGAGACAACAGTTTCTTGGGTTAGGTTTGCCTAGGCATTAGGGTTGCTTTTACCTTTTAGCCTGCTGGCTTTCTGTAACTGCCGGCGCTTGTCACAGAGCATGTTTATTTTTCATGGTTTATTGCTGTAATACCGTTTTTCATTAAAACTGCCAACATTTTTCTCACCCACCCTCCTCCCTCCATCGCGCTCTACCGTCTGGCATTGCACAGTCCCCGGCCACCTAAGCTAACCCAACGGGAATGAACATGACAAGCTTTTTACCGTTCACCACACAGAGAACTGGCTAAGGGAGGATTATTTCTTCACCCAAGCTTCAGAAATAATAAATTCCACTCCAAGGTGCAAAGGAAAGGATTTATTAGGGAAACCTGCCTGCTCCTGCCCTCATCCCAGGAATCAGGAACCCAAGCTCGCAGGAAAACCGCACCACGCCTTAACCCTACCCAGCCCCCTCAAGTCCCTGTCCCCACGCTCTGTTTCTGCTTCTGCCCCGTGTCACAGTCCTGCCCACACGCCTCCTCGGCTCGTGCTGCCTTCTGAACAGGGCCTGCAGCCTTGGTGTCCCAGCGGGCTGAGACCGTCACGCTCCTCGCGCTCCTCTCGTCAGCCAGGCCCTGTTCTCCCGCGGCAAAGACCCCTCCGCTCACAAGAGGGAAGGAGCACCTCAGCCAGACACCACCTGTCTCACCCTCCCCCTTCCCAAGCTCACTGGCCAACTACTACCACCTTGCAACAGCCTTAAGTCCTGCGCTTTGCCTCCTAGAATTAGGCACGTCCCTCTCTCGTGATGCCCGGCTGTGGGGTGGAAATCATTTGCTACGCTGTCCCTTCGGGTGTTCCAGAGGACGCCAGACCCCTCTGTGCAGCCCTGCCCCGCACGCCCAACACAAGCAGGACGCCTGCCTTATTCCCCTCTAGGATACCCTCTGAGAAAACCCTTTTCAAACACTTCACGTGGCCAAACAAGAGCGTATTTTGCAGAGGCTGGGGAAGCCTCAGAAAGGTCACCACATTTCAAGGTGCTCTCTTTGATCTTTGTCTTACAAAGAGGAAGACCGGCATGTTTCATCAAACAGATCAGCATATCACAGACAAATCTCCCTCTTCACTTGAATGTGCATTTTGCACAGGCAAAAAAAAACCCCACATGTGGCCGCACATTTGTTTCTCAGCAGTGCACAAGAGGAAAAACACCCCTCAAAATTTAAGCAAACCAACTGAAAACAAATCAGCATAACAGCAAGCATCCGACATAGTGACAAGGATTTTACCCCACCATAAGACGACTGTATCCAACTTTCCTTCAGACTGTAACGCAGCCTTCACCTACAGGACTCTCCCTTCAGCATTATTCAGACTGGTAAGTTTTCTTTACCTTAGTGTATAATACAACTTACTGAATCAGACTGTAATCCAAAAATATTTGGGCTTACATACCTGCACCCCATAATATTCAATGGCATCCTTCACGTTGTCTTTTTCAGCTGATGATGACATATGAAAGGTAGATCCCGAGTTCTCACCTGCAGTGAAAAACCACACATTTTTATAACCAGCATGACTTAATACTACTTATTTACACCTAGAGTGCATCTTGAATCATCCTACTTGTGACAAAAATCTTAACATAAAATAAATCCCCTCAAATTTGTGCACTCCGAGAGAGAAAATTATCATAATACAGATTTAAGATGCATCTGGGTGAATTCCTGTCTTCCAAGGCATTCTACCTTTTAATGTATAAGGGAAATGTGCTGAAAATCACTACACATTGTCACAAAGAGGCCATTCCTGTTTCTTAAACATGCACAACATCTCTCTCTCATACGTAGATATACACCTCTGTATCTCTGACACACTGTGCGCCACACAGTATTCCTCCCGCAATTTCAGTTTCCCTATGTGTTGCGCACAGAAAATCACGAACAACAAAGCCACAGGCTTGAAATCTTGAAGACCCCAGCTTTATTCCTTGCACGACACAAATCTGTCTCTAGACATGGATCTAGACAGAGTATTTCAGTCAAACTGCTGCCCCATCTGTCCCAGAAGACATGGACGGGCCGCTGAATGAAAGACAGGCTTGTGAAATGTGGAGAAATCACCCACGATCCGGATGTTTTTACCGTTGAAAACTGGATTCCATCCTTTCCTCTCTCAGAATTTCTACGTAATACTGGACCGGTCACAAACTCCTCGGAAGCAGTCACTCACTCAGTCTGGGCTCCCCATTCTGGGGTGCCTACCTTGAATCTCTGTTATATCTGAGAACTGGACTCCAGATAGTTCCAGACACAATTTAGAAGCAGCAACTCATTGTATTGTTTGTGTGGAAGGCACACGGAACATTTTGAAGGAACAAGTATTCAGAAAGAAACAAGTCCCAGCAGGTCAAGTGTGGCATCTAAAACCAGAGATGGATTCTTTTCACCTTAATCACTCTGCATCTCCTTTCCTGCTCCATCATCCTATGGCTTCTACCTAATAGCCTTTCAATACACAAAGCTTCGCTGCTGGAGAGGGACACAACATTCTTCCCACAAGAAAAGCGAGCAAGACAGGAAGAACATAGATAAAATCACAAAAATACAAAAGGGTCCGCTATTTATGAGTCACAAGGCCAACCTCACTCTTGGCATTTTCTCCTGTAGGTGACTCCTTTTACAAACTTTCATTGTCTACGTGCTACTCCTAGAAGCCTCTCCACCCAAGTACAGCAGCGGGTGGTCAGTCGGTCAGACAGACGGGGCTGCTCCTACTCTGCTTCCATGAAGGTACGCTTACCACATTTCTTCTGTCACTTCACCAATGTTCACTCAGGTCACAAACAGCAAAAAGCAGGCAGCTTCCTACCATACAATTTGATATGCGCCATCACCCCCATCATGTAACACGGGCACCACAATTTTGCTTAGAAGATAGACTTCAATATTTTGTGGATGCAGGAGAGCTGTGACACCTCTCCGGTCTGCACAACACAGACTGAATAAGCTTTTCTGCTCAACTGTATCTGCCTGAAAACTGGATAAAAGCAGACCTGCGAGCACCCAGAGTTTTGTACTGCCCTTCTAAGGATGCAAGTCACATTCTCTGTTCAGAGTACGTAGGCGTCTTCGTCTTTTGGATTCTGTTTCAGAGTGCAGTCACTTTCAAATTAGGCACCATGCTGCTAGAATGAAAAGCAACCCTAACTCCTGTTCAGCCTTGCCCATCACGGTCAACAGGAAAGATTTCAGCAGCAGCTATTTGAGTCTGATGTCTCCCTTTTGAGGTAAGATTTTGATAACATTGGAGCCCCTAAGAATCCTTTTCCATAGGGTTTAATCAATCTTGACATTTCTGTATGATGGGTACAGAACAAGGAAGAAGCAGGAAAGGTGAAAGGCTACAGTGTTCTTCTACCTGCAAAATTCCAGTTCTCATTGCGTCAGTAACTCTAGTCAGTAATTATTTTTCCAACCACTGGAAAAATAACTCAAAAAACATCAACTAAAAAGCTAAGGACTCCTCCCATTAGCTGTTGCAAGTAAAATTTCTTCTTTTCTTGGAGCAGTAATTCACGAGTCTATTTTCTGTGTTATTGGCTTCTGTCAACACTGTGAAAGAGGATGACTCCTCATCGTCAAGAGTTCTTCACTTTTAGCACAGGGAGAAATTCTGAGTTAAAACACTGGTAGAACCCTACTCCAAGGCTTCTGAAGAGCCCGTCATTCAAAAAAATGTATATAAAAAATTCACAGGGTAAACCAGATTCCAGTATTTTTGCCTGTCATTCCCCCACCTTTTACTCTGTCTGCTCTCTAGCTAGCACTGAAAGATGACTTCTAGTCATCATCGTTCTTTCCACTTAGTCTTTACCTCTCCACTCTATTCTGAGACTTCCCTCTTCATAAATTGTACATAATGTACATAACGACTTTTTGCAGATTACAGTGGACAGCACCTACTTTGCTATACAGAAAACATGAGAACACCGCTATTTTGTTTTGACTCAAAAATAATTTTAAGAATGTATTCCTATGAGTCAGTAGCAAAGTAAATAGAATGGGAAATTCCATCTCTCATTGGATATTTAATTATGCAAGATACTGTACCTGTTCTCCAGATTTATCAAATAAAGTTGTCACGGATGGCATTCAAGCCCTTTAGAGTCAGAAATATTTGTGCTGCAGGAATCAGGATGCTTTGCTGAAGCAATCTAAATTGCTTAAACCGAAATCCCAACATAAAATGTTTGAAAGAAAGAAATTTTTACATCTACTTCTTAGCACCTGACCTTCAAGATAACATATGGGTAAAAACCAGCATGACGCAAATGAATAAAGCCACACAGGAAAAACAGCTGACATGAAACGAGCCATGAAAAGGCAACCTTTCCTTTCTGTGTTTGTAAAATTGTAACGTACTGGTCCATTATGGGGCTACACTCCACATTACTGTGGAATACAGACATAACCAAAACTCACGTTTTAACTGAACAACCTCTAACAATATCTGTGTGTCTTACCAGAACACCGTCAGTGCAAAATAAAGGGCAAAAGGGGACCTGTTGCTTACCCATTGCAAACACATGAAAGGGAGAAGAGCGAGAGGAGAAGGAGGGACATACTTCTAGAGAGAAGCTGCACCTCTATTATTGTCAAAAGATCAACAATCCTTTTTTTCTTTCTTCCCCTAAAGCGAAGATGCCAAAGAACTTGGAACTATTTGTATTCTATACTTAGAAGTTACAAGTCCACTTACTTGTCTACATATCTGTTCACCTCTCTCTGGTTTATATTGTCAATAGCCAATTGTAGAAACTCTAAAACCTGAGTGGCAAATTGTTTCTCATCTGATTAACAAGTGTGATTAATACAAAATCCAACACAAATCATCAAATATGCAAATTGATAAACATGAGAACAAAGACATTAAAAACCCATTCAGGTTACATATCCTCTCTCCAATACATAGCCGACCAGCTAGCCGCTTCAACTTTGGCCTTGTTTCCGAAGAAAAGAGAATTCCTGAAACACGCTGACACTCATTTCCTCCCGTCTTGTCTCTCTTCCTCACTTCCTTCCCCTGCCTCTGAGCCTGCTGGTCATTTTCCATGAAACAAGAGAGGGAAGCCTCGGAGGAACGTGTTTGTACATGATTCAAAACAACTGCCAGGCAGGTAGAGAAAAGCCAGGCAAGTAATAATTCCTGCAAACTACAGCTACGGCACGAGCCCAAGAATTACCCTTTGTGGCTCACCTGCAGCTCCTGGACAGCCTAGCCTACAGATCCCTAGCCTGGAATCAGCCACAGCACATGCTCAGAGACCCAGGAAAGGCAGGAAGGGGGGGGTTGAGAAACTGAAAGAGAAGCAAACTTCAGGACTGCCTGAAAAGGGGAAATGACAGCAAGTACGGTGTAGGAAGCGTACATCATGGAAGGGTATGGACAGTGCGAAAAAGCAGACGAGAGGAGGGAGCAAACACATACACCGAGGTATATTTCAGTAGACCACCTGCTCCCGGGATGCCTTGCTAGAGCCATTAATTTAATATTAGAAAGAAAATTGCAAGTACAAAGTGTCTGTCCATAAAAGAACACTACAAAGAGATTGTTATGAATACCTTCAACATCTTCTGCATCTCCTAAGCCGAATTCCTCCAAAAGATCTGCAAAACAAATCAGATGCCTTAATAAATACTCCTGTCTAGAAAGATTACGAAGCTAAACCCAGAACCACATGAAGTGAACATTACCTGATTTCTGTTGCTTTTTGTTAGGAGAGGTTTCACTCCTTTCCAAAACAGATTCAGGGGCCTTCAGCTATGAAAGACAATCCAATGACAAAAAAAAAAAAAAAAAAAAAAAAAATTCACACTTAAAGTAACTCTATAATATTTAATGAGCAGAACAAGTAGTCAGTCTGACATGAACAAATACTTACCTGGGAATTGTTGGGTTTCTCCAAAAAGCCTGGAAGTGAAAAATGTTTCAGAAAGTGTTATTTTATTCAATTTTTATTTAATGTATAAACTTTTTACTCCATGCAACATCAGTAGTTTCTACAACTAAGTATTAGTTGCAAGCATTATTTCATCGAGACTGCGATACTTAACACTCAATTTACCTTATCCTCCAGCATTGGTATCGGTATACAAGAAAGGGACAGTGCATGCTTCCCATCATGCACCTTGGATTTAAGAAATAATACTCACAGAACTAGGACAATCCATAGGAAGCAATAAGGATTTGCTTGTTAACAAAACAAGATCAAAATACTTATTTGGAGGAGCTGAATCCTGCTTTCTACAAAGATTATTTCAAAAGCCAAAGCTGGTCTGCTGTAATGAATTATCATAAAAGAACACTACGAATTATATAAAATAACAGCTCTATGACCGTGATGTTGAGGGATATTTTCCTTTCCATCGATAGGACAGAGAAAACATGGGTGCAGACATAGAAATCTCATACACATCATTCAATGAGGAAGAATCAAACTAGTTCTTATCAGGTTGTTCTGGTTCAGCTTGCAAGAAAAGAAAAAGCCCAAATGACAATTGGTTGTAATCTGCATTTATAGCACAGTTCCAAATAGTTTCATTTTTTTTAAGATTCTTTTCCAACATTAAATCACTTACAAACCCACACAATCTACTGGCCCACCTATATTTTTCAGGTCCTCTGCTTTAGCCATCTTACAGTTTGAGTCCTCTCATGAAAGAAGTGTATGGAACGTTATTAAGAATGGCTCCATAGCAAAACTTTTGTATTTAAAAAAATAATTAAAAAACAAACAGCATTTGATTTCAGGAAACTTGGTGGTCTAGCAGTATGGAAATACCTTAGCAAGATTATCATAATCACCTTTTATCCCCTTTTTACACTGATTTTAAACTCATCTTAGTAGATTCATACAAAGCAGACTTTCATGACAACTACTCGACAAGTAGATTTACAAACTCCCAGGAGCTTTTAAAGTTTTGCTTCCAGCTTACTGGATTAGCTTCTTCAGCTATTCTATTGTACTTACACTACAAGCAGGACTGACCATCTAGTAAAAAAGAAATCCTTCAGATGAGAGTTCTACCCCAACAGCAAAACTTCCCTGCCATTCTACACTCCAGATGCTCAAGAGACAGCATCACAAAGTACAGGCAGAAACCCTGAACTCACATTTTAGCTCCTAGGCAAAGCATAACAGAAAGGTATAAAAAAAAAATTAAGGCGGGGGGAAAATATGCTTGGCCAGATCGTAGCTTTCTCCTGCTACATCATCATCCAAGGATGTTTAGGTGTTCAGACAGGTCAGCCCTAAACCACATACACTTTCATCACTATGCCACAAGAACCTGAATCCAAAAAAATACAGACACATCCAAAGAACACACATCATGCAAACAAGGTAACTTCCTTTACAAACTTGCCAGCAAGCGCCGTGAGAGCTGGTGTTAATTAACAAATACTAAGCACTTCACTGCTATAGCGCGCACCCACACCGTAAGCGCATTCCTAAGGCAGACATCGATAAAAGCTCACTTCAGCCTATACGTGTTTACAGACAAACATTTAGTCCACCAGGAAGTTACCAGTCTGGCGCTCCCCTGAAACAATCCGCGAGCGTGCTCCGTGTCTGTCTGCAGCTGGAAGCAACACACCAGGTGATCCTTCTTCCGGGCTTTCAGAATCCGTCTGTGTAACATAACACACGGGCGTGAGCATCGGTACAAATTCTCAACTCATTTCTACGCAAAATGTTCCTGCTAAGCCAACTTGCACAGCATGGAATCACAAAAGCCTTTGATAAGCCCCTTGGAAAGGGCACGTCAAGACACAGTCTATTGGAAAATCACAGCAGACTTGTGTGTTTTCAGATCTTAGGCAAAAACCTCACAACTCATCTAAACTCTTCTGTCACGTTGGCAAACTGCACAGCCGCAAGAGAGAATTAACACGGTAACTCGAGCTGTGGGTTGTAACTGCAGGTCTGGGGGGGACCCAACTTTCGGACTGAACTGGCACCCGACACTCAAATTTGTGCTGATGTTCCCCAGGCACACGTCCTGCAGTGGGGAGCGAACACGTTGCTACTCCCAGTTGCACGGGCTGAACAAAGACGAGCAAGACAAAGCTTACAGAAACCAAAGCTACCTAAACCCCCCCAATAATATTTTAGCCTTGTATTTTTAAGAAGCGGGTGGGGAAGAGTTCCTTCTTCCTCACAAGAAAAGTCAGAGGGGGTAAGCTACAGACTCTGCTCGTTTTCTTCTAACCCATTACCACAGACAGGAAGAACTAAAAGGGCCAACACAGCCAGCACGTGCGGTATCTCTGTTGAGCATTACTTTCAAAAAGGGCCAAAACGGTAGAAAGGCTCTTTTCCGAAGCAGCTCATCATCTAGGCTGCAGACCCTAAGGGCAACCACTGAACACGTCAGCGGAATAGAGCTGTGTGGTGAAAAAGCAACAATCCCGCCAGCCCCCGTGAGGAGCTCAAGAGTATTTTAAGCAGCAAGAAACTTCACTGCCGCAATACTGTACTAGAAACCC
The DNA here is from genome assembly GCF_023634085.1 of Falco cherrug. Lineage (NCBI taxonomy): Eukaryota > Metazoa > Chordata > Aves > Falconiformes > Falconidae > Falco > Falco cherrug. The sequence goes on along the minus strand of NC_073719.1, from coordinate 15,915,742 downwards.
AACTGCAAGGGCCAGTTGCCTTGAGACCCAAATCATTAGCTCGACCTACCAGCATCCCAAGCCTCGCTGAACAGCTAGCACACAGCACAAGTATTTCAAGGGCCCCCAGTTACAAACATACAGCAGAACCAGGAGAAGGGGAAATAAGCCTCAGCCGCGGCCGGGCCCAAGCTCCGAGTGCTTCTGGATCTCACTCCCCACCCCCACCACTGGGAACCCTGGTCTCCTTCACAGGAAATACCTCAGAATCCCAGGGAGATTCAGCATCTTCCTCTTCCTCTGCTCCCACTGCTGTCAGGGCACCTACAAATGCAGGAAGAGGGGAGACACTGAGCCCTTCTATTTCACTCTGCTTTTCCCCATCACCCCTGCCCCCAAAAGATGCACAGCGGTTCTGTTGCTGAGGACAAACTAAGGAGTGAGTGTTATTCAAGGGTTTCTTCACACCCAGCACACAACATCATGGTATTTCCTTTAGATCGCCACCTCTCTTGCCTCCTCTCCAGCAGAAGATGGCTATGCACAACAGCTGACACAGCTACAAGCAGCACTGAAGACGTGTTTGGGTCACACTCAGGAAAAGGCTCCAGCACGCTGCAGCCCTGTGGCATACGGAGTTTAGGTCACCTGCTCTCCAGTCCACAGCTCCAGAAATTGCCATTGACTACCACCATCCACTGTGCAAGAAGTACCATAGAAACACCACCCGACATCTTCATGCTAAAATCACCAAGAAACAATGCTCCTTTTGTAGCACTACCAGAAAAGATCTTCCTTGACTAGCAGTTTTTACCCTGCACCTTCCCAGAAGGTAGACACCTAAGCATTGCCATTTAAAAAGAGGAGAGGCTCACAGCCCAAAAACTCACCCCAAACACACAACTTGTCTCTATCTCAGGGGCCAACATCCCAATCTCTTCTCTACTAGACACACGCAAGGCTCAGTCTCAGTAGGTTCCTGGCCAGATTAAACTATCTTCATTTCTCTGTTTTAAGCTAGTCCGTTAGGTAAAACTGATTCAGGATTCGCTCTCGTGGAGACATGCGCACAAAAAACGGGAAAGGAGCTAGAGACCAGTGAGGGCACCCGTCCTAGCAGAGGGGAACTGCTGGTTCCAGCCTCAGCTAGGACTACTTACACTGTGCCAAATGCAGGCTTATGGTAAAATGCACCGACAGAAGAGCATGTATAGGCACAACACCTGGAATACAGCAGGTTCTGCCAGGCCCGCTCTGTAGCATTTGATCAGCAGCTACACACGCTCTGGTAACATCTACCACACCACTCTACTCTCTGGAGACAGACAATGCAAAGTGTGCCTTCTCCTCCTGCTCCAAGACCTGAGGTGAGCACCAGAGTGCTCAGCCCTGACTGACATGGCAATGCTTTCAAGCACACTCAAGCGTGGCACTGGAGAGACTTTCTACGTTTTAAAACTGGACAAGGTGAGGCACTGGAACAGAACAGCTTTCTCTCAGATTGACTCAAATCTTTCCCAGGCTTCAGCCAAGAGCAATCACAACTTTTCAGTCTGACAGCACGGGCCAGAAAGGGCAATACTACTGTCACACCAAGACACTCTAATCGTCCTCTTTTTCAACTGTGCATTTTGTTCTGATCGCTTCAGGGAGAACACAGCAACAAAACCAAGAATGACACCTGCTCCATTTAGCATCGTTTGGAATCCAAGGCCACAATTTGTTCTTCAGGAACGAATGATAAGGAACAAAAGCTACTTTCCTCCTTGCCAATGCCCACTAGGGTTCACAGGCAAGGGAAAGACTTACTGTTTCAGAAGTCAAGCACCATTTCAGTTCATTTACTGTGCATTAATATTTATAGAGGAAGAACTGGGAGCAGTATTCACTAACTCACTTCTCTCACCAGTGTTGTCTTTGGAAGCACTGTGGACTTGATGGCTATCATTACAAATAGAGTTTTTCACACCCTCAACAACTGCAGTTTGTAGCTCTTCACCAGTGTCTTCCTTTTCCTGCTCCTTCTCCTCTTCTTCCCGTTCAGGTGATTTTTCCTAAAAGAGATTGACCAAACAGCTGGAAATAGCAGAAACAAGCACCTTCTTAGCCACCCATCGACAACAACTTTAAAAATGCTTCTCCTGTGTAAGACAACAGGGAAACTTTGTTGAGCTTTGTTTTACAAGACCTTCAGTTTTTCTGGGAATCTCTGAGGAGACAGCAATGACATTAGCCCTAAGTCATTAGCCCTGGCTCTGCAAAGCTCCTGAGAAGCAATTCTTCCTGTCAGCCTAACTCTAGCTTTCATTTCAGTTACATTGTTTTGGAACACGCTCCTTTTCCTCTACTTTGCTCCAGGAAAATCACTAACTTCCTGCTCTCAATCTGACTCAAACTTTTTGGTTCCTCATTTTCAGCCATCGCACCAAGTATTTTACTAAATGGCAATAAATCTTGACAGATAAAAACTGTACATACAACTGAGAAAAAAATTAATTTATTTCAGAAAAATTATACTGCCTATTTGTTTTCCTGCAAAACCACTGCAACCAATAAAAAAAAACCATTGAAAATACTGCCCAATCTTATTCTTATACCTAAGAAACTGCTTTGGTTAGGAGTAAAGGCATTTTCTATTATAAAAAAAGGATGATCAAAAGATGGATATACGTGAAATATTAACAGAAATCCAGTTTACCTTTTGGTTCTTACCTTTATCACCCTTAGAAAATACCTTTGTGATTGAATCATCCTTATACAACTTACTTTGGTGCCTGAGTGAAACGCTGCTCTTACATTTTCGTCATGCCTATTCAAGCACAAGTGTTCCCTTTCTTGTTTCAGTGCTTCACAGACTTTATTATCTACTTCACATTGCTCTTCTTCTGTATCTTCATCATCCACTTGTTCAAGACAGACAGAGTTTGGTCTTTGACTTTCAAGCCTTGGGCTTTTTCCTGCTGACAAAGAACTATTATCACTTTCAAAGCCATTACTGAAGCTTGACTTTTTCTCCTTAAGACCACAACTATCTGAGAGAAGCTGAGGTGTCTCTTTTTTCCAGTTTGTCATCTTAGATTCTGCAAAAAGGGAGTCATCATTTCTGTGAAACTTCGCCTGAATCATGCTTTTCTTGTTCCAGCTTTCTTGTTTATCTTGCAAATTATTTAGATTCTGAAAGACAGTTTGCTTTGGTACCGACTTGCAAGATACTTCATTATTCACCGTCTTTGGAGACATGGCACTTATGTCAAAACAACAAAAGGAGTTATGGGAATGGCAACAGGCATGTTACCAGATTAACGGAGTAATCTGGGAATGTCTGGAAAAGGAACCAAGTCAAGGATGGGCAGGATGGAGGAAGGACTTGGCCAGGGACAAAGGCTTAGGAGGGGATTAATACCTTCATTTTAACAACATGACTTGTTTTTTCTGAAATGCCTAAGTGCTGTGTTTTCAAAGTGCTACTTCTCTCATTTACTACAGGAAAAGAATTGTTTAAAAAACTACTTAGCAAATCTACTTTTATATATTAGTATACTATGCAATCTTTTCCAAATAGCTTACTGTTTTTCCTGAACTGCTGGGAAACATTCATTAACAATGTCAAATTTGGCTTCTGCAGCTTCTGTAAATAAATGATTATTTTCTTTTAGAACACTAATGACAACAACAAATCCTTTGGTCACATCAAACCTTGAACACTAAATGTAATCAGGCTGTCCTTTCGACAGTGGTCAGGTGCTGGCTCCATCCTATACTTCTAACTACAAAAACACTCCTCACATATGCAATTCAGTGAGTATTTCACCCCCAAAATACCATGCAGGCACCCTTCTGAAAATTGTTTCCAAAACTATGGTTACATGCATAGCAGTTTGAAAAATCTGGGTTTAATATTTGTAGTACTTCAGTAAAACTCAGTTATATTTAAGATCGCAGCTTCTGGATGCTTACCTGCAAGTGTGCACAAGGGAAGTAACTGTTAAGAACCCTAGGTTTAATGCATTAATTAGTCCCTGCAAGTACACTTACCAGAATATCCTGAAATTTCAAAAACATGCCAAAAAATGCATAATTTGTATTTAAATCGGTGCAAGAAAATGAAATCATGTTAAAACTGAACATGCTTGCACCTCCAGTATTAGAGTAGGTTGAACTAGAACACTGGTTCCTCATCGCTGCAGAATCCCAGAGCAACAGAACAGATGCTCCAGACATCACTGCAGAAGTTAATAATGCTTCAGAACACTAGCAAAAAAAGCAGGCCTGAGAGCTTGTAGCTGACAAAAAGAATACTACCTAAGCATTCAAAAAAAGGAGGGAAAACATGCAGTGTGAGATTGCATGCAAGCACAGAATGCCATCTCAATAGAAGAAAAAAAGATGACCCATTTGAGTAACTCATCGGCTGAGCACTCTTGAGTAACCTGATGAGGAGGAAAGGAGAACTAGGTGATGAAGGATTTCAGTACATCTTCATTAAAAAGTGCCCTTTATCGGTTAGGATTCTATCACGAAATTTACAGGAAACATTAACAGTGTTTGGGGAAGAACAGAACAGGTTATATTAGTAACTTATAAACTTAAAATCTGACTCAAATGACCAAGAACAAATAAAACTGTGGCGATTTATCTCGTCGCCTACTGCTCTTTTGCCTCAAACCACAAATCTACTGCATGATCTGCCACAGCTACAGGTCTTTTAGGAAAAACTCACAGCAGAAAAAAGGCTGGCAGGTCAGAGAGTGCTTCTAAGGAGAAAACAATATTGGCTAGAACTGCAGTTTCTTTCAATCCCCCAGAAAACTTGCCTTCAGATCACTTATTTTTACAGGACATTTACTGTAAATACACCGTACCTTGGGAGTAAAATCGAGTTCTTCCTCAGAAGTATGCCAACTGACATCGCTCCCCTCTTTCTCCAAGCTTCTTAAAAAGTAAAGCAAAATGAGTACCGTGTCTCTCCAATCATTCCTCAGGTATGTGCTGGGTATGTTTAAAGTCTTACCCAATTGAGTCTCCTTGCGACAAGCCGTCTATCGCTGTTCAAACACGAATTGACATGTTGAAATTAGATTTGGCATGCTAAAAATTAACCAGCACATACAAACATTTAACCTGGACAACTCTACATGTCATAACAGAATGAAACTTTGGGGAGTCAACTTAGCGTAAGACAGCATGAATGAATGCATGCATTTCCAAACAACTGCTTTTTCAAGCCACACTGAATTGACAAAACAAAAAAGACTAGAGTTTTAGATCCTTTGAACTTTTATACCTAAAAGTTTAAGAACTACCTCTAAACTAAAAAAACCCAGCATAGCATGAATATGCTGTGTTAATAAACAGTTAACAAAATACTGGTGCTTTAGCAAGACGGTAAATAAATGAACTGCTGAAGTACTCATACTGCACACACAAGCACACCCTGTTGACAGAGATTTTACTGGTTTATATACTATACTAGCTGGTGCTCTACCCACTTACACGTTATCCTGAAAAGGTAAAAAACATCAAAAAGCATAACCAAGATCTAAAGCTTATCCTCACGTAGAAGAATCCCCAGCAGTTCTCTACGCTGCACCAAAAAGGGTATTCAACAGGCAAAACAGGCGTACCCAGGGCACCCTATACTACACTCCAAGCTTTCATCCATGTTAAGACAGCAACTGGCACATAGGATCACAGGATAAATCAGGTCACAAGGGACCTCGGCAAGTCTCTCAGCCAACCGCCTCCTCAAAGCAGGCTCGGCTCTGAGGTCAGATGAGGCTGCATAGAGCTTTATCCAGTCTGATCTTGAACCATTCAAGGAGGGAGACTGCACAACCTCTCTGTTTTACTGTTCTCACCATGGTGAAGCTGCCCACATTCCGTTAGAAATTCTCTTCTTTCCATTTATGCCTCTTGTACCTTTGCTTCATGTGACACACCACTGGGAGGCACCTGTCTCTGTCTTCTCCTCACACGTACTGGAAGCTGCTGCTGGGTCCCCTTCAAAGTCATCTCTTCTCTAGACTGAACAAGCCCGGTTCCCCCAGTCTCTCCCCCAAAGGCAAGGAGTCCTGCTCCTGGCAAAGCTTGATGGCCCTCCACTGAACTCGCTCACGGATGAAAGACCACTCTCTCTTGCACTGGGGGCTCAAAATTATACCCAGGGAGCTGGACACAACCCAGGGACTGCCAAGAAGCGGTGTACAATCCCCTCCCTCAGTCTCCTGGCTATGCTGCTCTTCATACAGCCCAGGACACCGTTAACCCTCTCAGCCGGCAGGGCACCCTGCTGGCTCATTCTCAGCTCACTTTCTGCCAAGACCCTCTGGCTATTCCCAGCAAAGCAGCTCTCCAGCCAGGCAGCTCCAGCACGTGCTGCAGCAAATGGTTGTTCCTTTCCATGTGCAGGACTTGGCATCTGCCCTTGCTGAATTCTGTTAAGACAGGCCTGACAGCCCATTTACCCAGCTTGTCAAGATCCCTCTGAACGGCAGCGTGGCCCAGATGCACATGTTGCAAACTCAACCATAGCGCACTCTAGCACACCACCGATGTACTAAAGAAACCTGAACTCTAGGAATCCAGCCTGAAGACTGCGAAAACCTCTCAATTATCAACACCTAAGATGAAATAAAAGGCTTCTTCAATTCCCAGGACAGAAAGGAAAAAACCAAACAGAGCCTCCACATCGTATCTATTTCAGCATTCCTCAAGTCCTCGATAATTAGTTCTCGTTAACTATCATCACAAAATGAAGTTGCTTATAAAGAGGAGATTGGTGGCCTTCCATAAAGTTGTATGATGACAGCCAAACCGAGGTCTTAGACAAAATCATTAAACGGAAAAGAAAACAAAGGGCATATCATGTTGAGTAAGTTATCTGAACTTTTGCTTTCCATGGATAGTAACTTTAAGCAAGGATCAAAACCAGTTCCCATTCTCCTTTAAAAAAGCAAGAGAGAAAGTTTATGAGCTAGTTTTCAGACAGATCTTGATGCCCTACTGTAGAAACGGGATCTAGAAAAGTAGTATCTAGGGATCACTTGTTTCTACTTTAATTGAAGTCCATTTTCATTTTGGAGTAACAGAAGAGCATATATATTTTTTTTTAATATTATTTACTATCACTAATGACACAAAGCAATCACTCAATTCAGTAATTAAGGACCCGTGCAAAACACGCAAACAAAAAGCACCCAAAGCCTGCTCTCAAACCTAATTTATAAAACCAAAACCATCAGAATAGAGACCTCCAAGATAATAAACATCACAGGTGTGTTAGTATTTGTACATCACACAGCATGTTCCATAGTTGAAATGCTACTGTATAGAATACCTTTCTTTGGTTTTCCCGTTCTTGATGTCTGGCTAGGAGATTGTGGCATTCCTATATCCATTTAGGGAAAGGCGTGTCAAGGACAGACCAAACAAGGGCACCAGAATAAATGTGAATCCCCCGAAATTTGGAAAACATAACCAGCACATTAACAAAGCTATAGCAATGGGAGAATGTACTGTGACCATCAGCCTACTCTACAGTTACAAGAAGTAGAAGCCAAACCTATCACAACCTACAGAACTCTACTCTTAAGGGACAGTGTCAAACACTGTAACTTAATTTACTTGCTCCACTGTAGAATACCTATATTCCAATATTTTGAAACACTGAAACAGATTCGTGGCAGTTTACTGTACTGCCAACTTTGCATTTCTCTCAGCTTGACTAGTCCTTGCCCAGCACTGACTGCCAATGCAATTCCTTCATATTTGTAGAGTGTTTTATACGTACGGCACACGTAAAATCCCTCCGTCTAAGCATCCCAAAAATCTGTAGGTGCCAACAAACTTTGGAGGTACACTAGCCAGTTGTGTCAGATGGTGCCTGATGCAGACACAGCCCCCTCCTACCTCAGTTTGAAGGTAAAAGCCCTGCATATATTGATTTGACCATGCTGAACTGCTCACGTAGAGAAGCTACGCCACCAGCCAGAACGCAGGCTTGACAAGCAGTCGGAGTGAATACCCTGTTCCCCCAGGGCTATAGGGCAGGCCACAACTGGACCAGAATGGGTGCACTGACTGCTGTGAGTGTCATGCATGTGTGCTTGTGTGTGTACGCGTGTCTATGTGCTGTGGAACAGAAGCTTTAGAATACAAATCACCATCCACCTGCTCTACCCATCCTACTTAGTAAAATGTTATTTTTTATATCAATGAACGGTGTGGTTCCGTTATTGCAGCTACCCAACACCAAATGCCTGTGTGACAAGGCCGTAACATTTGCCTCAGAGCAACAGGGCGTCCTGCTTATATCGATGTTACCACAAATACATGGAATGGATGTGGCAAGAGGACTCCTATCAAAAATACACATGTAAGAGTTAAAAAAAGGACCTCAAGATTGTTTCTCATTCCTTCTCCATTTCTCAGTTTTCTTAAAAGGTGATACAGCAGATAAAAAGCACACTGAAGCACTTGTTTCTTTTCCAAGAGCTCTATGACGAAAAACCAATGGTTTCTGTAGGAACAACACACCAATACGCAGTGCAGCAGCTAAAAAAAGCTGCCACTGAAGACATACTAGAAATCTGAACCCTCGCTTTTAGAAAAAATACATAATTACTTTTTGCCAAAGAAATTCCAACTTCAAATCTGAAAAGTCTGTCATTCGATATGCTAGAGGTGGAAGCCATTCATTTGGAGGTTTTTGCCAGTCTGTCTGTAATCAACAAAAAGGTTCATGTTCTGACAAAAAGTAAACACTCAAATAAGCATGAGCCAACTTCTTAAATGTACCGACTTGCTCACTAGAGGCGAATATTTTGAACAATGTTCAACAAGTGCAAAAGTAGCAGCAAAAGGAGGAAGGACTACATTGAAGATCCCAGAAAAACAGGAATGAAGAGCAAGATTAAAACAAAGAATTCAGAGTGGGTATTCCTCCGTTGTCCCACGATCAGTTGAGCTTCTCCTCTGACAGGGGCTTCAAAGCTTTTACTGCAGCCTGTCAAAGGGACTCATGATGCAGGACCTGCGCTTTGTGTGTGCAAGCAAGAGACTGCAGAATCAATGCCACTAAGCGTTCCCTGCATGCTACTAATCCCTCTCACTCAACAGGCCGGGGTCATTTTCCAGGAAACTGAGCACAAGGAGAAAAAGATTCGTACTACTCAAGAAAAACAAGCCCTACTATAAACAGTTTGAGAACACAGCACACTCTTTCTCCTCCCAAGTCCTTAACCCACATAAATATGCTCTTCACACTTCCTATGCCTCTTCAAGTGAGGATTTCCCATAACGTTGTGGACTTATGCTAGTAGTATTACTGTCTTCAAGGAACTGAGCAAATTACTTGGTTCAAGAACCCATATTTCCCTGAGGGCATATCAATTTTGGAATCACACAACAGTATTATTCTTCAAGCCACATATTTTAAAATAACCCGGGCCTGTCAGTCATCACAATGTGGTACCACAGCAATTATCTATGTGCACAGGAGGCAGCCACAGAGTGCTGCTTGGGTAAAAGCAACATTTTGTTGATTAAACTACCTGTACCAAGCCCTTTCCAAAAATAAAATAAAATATAAAAACCTCCGCATCTTCCTTCAGTCTATCAAGAAACTTTACACATCGCTGACTAGATCAAAATAACTAGTCCTAAGTCAAAGGAACAAAGTTTGGCTCTAAACTAAATTCCCCTACCTGGGAAAAGTGAACTCGGAAAAATATCCCACGTTTTGCTCATATTTCACGACATATTTTAAAAAGGAGTAATAAACTGTGTTTGAACGCTGTCTGCTGCCCATTTGCCACAAAGTTCTGATGTAACACCCTTAAAAAAACCAGAAAGGATAGAACTTCCCACTGTAGGGCCTGAGATGTAAAGTACAAGAAGTTCGATCTATATTAAAAGATTAGTTTTCTAAGATTCCTCTACGGCTATATGAGCTCATAAGCGTAGACTGGATCTTAAAAATTAAGGAGTTGTGGTTTTTTTTATTATTATTTTAAAATGAACTCACTGAAGGAGCTAATTTTTTGATAACAAGGCAATTCAATTGTTTTTCTGGATCACAAGTTAATATGGACTTTTTAACGTTTATTTCATACAATTACTGGAAGTAGAAGTGTTATTTATTTTTACTGGAATCAAACTATGTCCATGAAGATACAGTACACACAGAAGCTGCATTATTGTTCCTAACCAAGTGACTTTTCCAAGACGATTTTTCCTAAGTATGTCTCTACAGCACCTACACAGAAACAATCGTAACTGATGCTGAGAAATAAGACAACTCACTAAAAGCAGCTTAGTGCAGGTGAAACTATTAATATTAAAACACCACTGCACAAACTCAGTGGCTATCAACAAGACATGTACAGTCCTGCTAACTCATCTGTTGCTTCCCAGCTACAGGAAGATGCACAACTACTCAGGATGAACCTACTGCTTTTGCAATTCATTTTCACAATCTGAATGGCCATCTAAGGTACAAGTACACACCCCAAAACCAAAACCACTCTCACCTAGTTCCTTCCCTGTCCCCCTTCTCTCTCGGTATGAAAACCTATACAGATGGGCAATCTGGCAGGCAGAAGGCAACAACCCGGTACGTGGGCCCGTAGCACACAAACCGCAGCTGCCTTCACCCCTGACAAGAAGCACCTCCAACCAGCAACAAGTCAGCATATTCACAAAGCTTCTTGCGCTACCCCACCTGATGCCTCCACTAAAGTCAACGGTGAACACAGCGAGCGCTGACAACACAAACCCCCTAAAGAAAAGGCCACAGTGATTTTCCTCGTGAGCTCCTGCGTGATTAAAGATCCTACCTCCTCTGTCCACAGCAGGTGCACCCAACGTCAAGCCAGCAGCTCCGGCCCGGTGAGGAATGCCAGGTACTGTGTCGCCTTGTGCACCACCTTCGTCTCTGTCTCCCCGGAATGCGTATGCCACCAGTTGTGTACAAAGACTATATAGGGAAAGAGAAGAAACGTATTTGGTAAAAACAACCACATACTTGCTTATACAGTTTAATAGAACAGTTAACAGCCACTTATCCACCCTACACGTATTCATAGCCGTAGGAATTCATATGCTTGTATGCATTCACTGAGAGTAATACACACAGAACTTACTGCACGGCTACTACCTACTTCAATATTCACTACAATCATGTTCACTCTAGAGGTGCATATCCACACCTACGAAGCCATTAGCTCCAGCTCGGCACAGTATTTTCAGCCTAGCTGTTAAGCACACATAACCACCTTAGAGAAGGGATACGCACAGGTACAAAGCTATCCATAAGAGGGGTGAAACTGCTTAAGACTTTAACAAAAGGGATATGTTAGATCTCTGAAAGAAAAGGCTGGTAGTTCCTGCTCATTGTAGTGGAAGTCAGTAAGGACAATGGTGCTGGTCTGAGGAGAGGACCGACATGCATTTCAGTTTGCCACGTTCTACCTCTGGGTAACTGTAGGATACAGACGTGTTTTAGAGTTTGTATTGGGCAGGTGCAAGTTTAGCATCAAAACTTGGCATCTAACAGACCATTCGGGGCGGAAATTTTCTTCAACATCCAGATTAATACTAGACACAGGGAACGATACGTATCAGAAGACGTCACTGAGCACAGCTTCAGGACAGCTTTCAACACACCATTAAACCTTGCTGCTATTACCAAAACCATTCAAAAGCCACACTGACAACTGACAACCTATTCTAACAATAAAGTCAAAAATTTACCTAGAATATCCATGAGTAACAGCATAATCCTCAGCTGTCCATCCGTTAGTGTCTTTATGGAAAAGATCAGCACCATATCCAAGAAGAACTTTTATTAAATTAAGCTGTCCACCAGATGCTGCAGTCATAAGTGGGGTTCTGAAACACCAAAAATATGTTACGAAGTAGATCATTTTGACACAGACACTGTAATTATTTTTATTCCTGTTTGCTCTCAAAAACTACTGTCCTCATTACTGAATGAGCAAAAGAAAAAGCAGTTTTCATTAAATATTAAGAGCAACCATAAAATGCAAGAGGGAGTCAAAACAACCAAACCTTCAATCTTCAGACAAAGCTTCCACATAGACAACACTCACATACAAACTATGCCACTATGCAAGAGATGTTTTTTTCAAATCGAGGCAGTGCTGCTGAGCTAACAGCATGTTTCCTGCCAGAAGGGACACCACAGGCAATGCCTTCTTGTAATCCTCAACGAGGAAAGCACCCACTGAGGTATGACAACAGCCAAGCGCAGATGTGCTTTCACAAGCCACACAGAAATAGCTGCTATGTGGCTCCCTGGTTTTTTTTTTCAGAGCTCACTCTCATGCCTCTGATTAATCCAACCTAAAGAATACTAAAGAGACCCATGCAGAGTTTTGACAAACCACTCACCTTTCACAGTGATCTCGAGCATGCACATCAGCTCCTTTCTGCAGAAGAAACTCTGCTATATCTTCATGATGTTCAGAGATAGCAAGAATAAGCGGAGTGTTTCCCTCCTGAAAGGGCAGATAAATAAATTTAAAAATAAAAGTAAAAAAATAAAAAACCCTACAAGAGAAATACTAATACAACTTTTTGAAAGAACTTCTTCAACAAATACAAAAATTTACCTTATTCCGAGCATCAATATTGGCATTATGCTCAAGTAACAGCCCCGCTACGGTTGTATTAGGAGATCGGACAGCAAGGTGAAGGGCAGTGTTGCCGTCAGCATCCGCCAGATGGGGGTTGGCACCGTGCTCTAGCAGAATAGCTACACATTCTTCTTGCTGGCACTGTACAGCCTGGGAACAACACGCAAAAAAGGAAGAACTGCCAGCACTCTGTTACAATTGCCCCAGCTTCCCAATGCTGGAAAATAAGAGCACCTTCAAAGCTGAGCTAACATATGCCTATTCCACGCTGATTACCAGATGCATGCTTCTATGCAGAGCTGTGTAAAGAATCCTTCCAGCCACCTCTCATTTAATGCACAGTTGACAAGCCCCACTTGAAAGAGCATGACATATTCCACATACCTTCATCAGTGGCGATCTGTTATCACTGTCAGTAAGATTTAGCTTACACTTGTTTTCTACGAGATATGTAACAACATGCACATGGCCATTCGCAGAAGCAAGATGCAGCGGTGTCCTAAAAATTAAACATATTAAATTAGCACAGACAACTAGAGAAATAATTTCAGTCTCTGATAAATTGATATGACCACAAGTTTCACTTTGCACAAAGCAAGCTTAAGAAACGATTTCTCATTCTGTTACCAGTAACAGCAGTTGTGCACCAAACACCCGAGACTGGCCAGCAAAACCCCTCCGCAGCATCTGCTTAGTAAGGTGCCATTTCCTTCACTCTAGAACTTAATCTGCACAGATTCCCGTGCCCAGGTGGTGGTCACTGCCTCCAGCAGGACTACACCTGTGGCACAGCAAAAAAGCTTGGGCATCTGAGAACTATGGCAAGCAACCCTCTAAGTTCTATAATTATTCATGTGCCAGAAGTATCAGAGATGTAGATGGGCTTTATATAAAGAGTATCAGCGTTTCCCTGCACTTTGAGGATTTCTGCTTTTTCTCTAGCCTGCTTACTACTGCAACAAAACCAAGTACTCACTTGCACCAAAGTGCCCCCCATCACATGCAGCAAACCAGACAGCAGAACACTGTAATCCTGAGTACAGGAAAGTAATACCTGATCCTTCAGATATGTATAACTATGACAGTCATAATAAGCCTACTACAGAGGAAGTCCTCTCCAGGGACGGAATACTGTGTTTCCATAATACACGACCAGCATAAGAAAATGAAACTCTTTTCTTCAAGTTAAAGCCTTGCCAGAGGAAAAAAAAAAAAACAAACCACAAAAAACCACCCCAAAAAACCCCTCCTTCAAACCACAGATCATCTTAGGTCTGATGTCAATTAACCAGCCTACTTATACTGAAAGAAATTGCCCAGAAAGTCCTTGCATGTGTTTCCCCCTAAATCAGAGGCACAAATCAGCACAAGCTTCACTCTGTGCAGAAGCAAAGCACCTGCTGCTCTGCAGGACACCTGTCCCAACAGAGCAGAAGACAAGCTAGAAAACAGCTGGGACCTTCCTCCCTTGAAGGTGATGCAGTAACAATCCCACAGTTCCTCAAGAACTGAGGGGAACACCAGCACTGGTTCTGAACCACATCGCTGCAGGTAGGTCCTTCTCTGTATTTAGGAAAGCTCAACTAGCCTTGCAATTGTTTGGGTACCTTGCTGAGACAGGAGCACAACAGCTCCCTGGCTAAGGGGGAATGGAAAGGGAGAGGTACACAAATGCAGTGGCAGGTGATGCAGAAACACAGTAATCTGTAACACAGATACTTGCTACAGGGCAGCTGACATCCTCCTCCACTGCAACAAAGATGAGGAGGAGAGAAATACAGAAAACTTCAAAGAATTTGTAATGTCTTGCTACAGACAGGGAACAGACTGGAGCACTGACAGAGGAGTAGCTCAAGAGCAACTACCACCACTTTTTGAGAAATTCCCATGGAAACATGCGGGATTCTTCATCTCTGAAGAAACGACTGACTGAGATTATCTGAAAGCTAACCAGGACCGGTTATGAAGGAGTCCACAATCATCTGAAAGCTGCTACTACCAACCGCCAGGAAGCATGACAGACGTGAAGTAGTCACTATCAGCTCTGCAAACAGAAAAGCCTTCAGAAAACTTGTGGACTTGCTGCTGTCCTCCTCATCCAAGCCTCTCAGTCCGTCAACAGGAGACGGCTCTGCTTGGAGCAAGGCCTGCTGTGCTGCACAGAAGATCCACTTCAGGGAACAGGCTGGCAGAGAACACCAGGGCTCAGGGTTGCCTGTCCCTGCAAGAGGCCTCCAGTAACACCGAAGTTCTTCCGCCACCCAGCCCTGGGGACGCTGCCCAGATTCTGTTCCTGCTCCTGCTGCTGCTACGCTGATCACCTACAGAGTAGAAGAGAACTGCTGATGCCTGAGCAGCCACGAAACAACCCCACTGGGAAACAGCAGGTTGGCAGTACACACTTTGAATGGCCCTTGAGCCGACAACCCAGCAGCTACAAGCCAAGCAATGAAAGCGCTGGAGTTCAGTCTGACAGGCAGCTGACAGGGTCAATCTCCCTTAGCGATGAGCTCTGACCCAGGATCCATGACTAGCTGGCATTGTGCCTGCAGTGCTTCCAACTCTGTGCTGACTTTTGCCTGTCTCTGTCAGTGAGGCTGAAGGTTTTGCTAGACCACCTCTGAAAGCTGCCTGCTCCTAACTGATGCTGTATCAGGCACACTTTCGGGAGGTCTCATGGGCTACAGGACCCACTTTATGGAAGGAACCTGTTGGTGTGATCCTTGCCATGCTCCTGGTGCAGGATTTTGCTTTTGGAAATCCTGAGCAGCAAAACTGAGATATTCATACAACCAACGCACACATTGTTGCCGTTACTTTGCATTATTTCCTACTCTTCACCTCTATTTCCAATGATACCAAGTCTTCCAACACGAAGCCCTGAAACGCAACTGCATCTGGTGGTCACTCACAACACACATCACACCCACAAGCACTAAGAGGGCACAGGTGGCCTTGCAACCCTCATGGCTGGTACAGAGGGCAGTGGCTGCAGCAAGTAGGCAGGCTCTGGCCACCAAATTGCTCTCAGCCTCGCTTTTCAGCACTGGGCATTATCACGGCAAAACCACCACCGTGCTCATCATAGTATGCTGCCTTTTCTTTCTTCCCTCCCTCTCCCCCCCCGCCCCCGGCTTGGTTTTTTACAGTTTGTGACTTTATTTGTCCTGTTATAACACTAATAATTGCCTGGCACACAGAAGGAAACCCTTCAGAGGAAAAAAAGCTTTCTAGACAAGATGAACTTGAAACGCAAAAACTAGCGAAAATTCATACCAGGGTCTGCTAAGAGCTGGTGACTGACTGCTGACTGAATCAGAAAGCAGTAAGAAGAAAGAGAGAAAGGTTCCAAACTATTTCCATAAATGCCATCGGGCACCTTGACTCTGGCAGCTGAATTATGCACAAAAGTGCACTCAAGCCACCTTAAATGGCACCCCCCACCTCCAGCTGCATAAACAAATACTGGCTGGCAACACTCAGGCACACAGCCCACATGCTGACTGGCTGCACTCTTCATTGCCTTCCTACAAATCTAGACAGTTTCAGGTGTTTTCAGGGCAATAAGCTAGCTGGCTGGCAAAAGTCCAGTCTTCAGAAAAGACAGCCCAGGATGCTGAAGTACTCTGATTAAACCAGCATCTCCTCTGAATGTCATGGATGTTTTGACTCAGTCTTTTCAGAAAAGGCATTAACAGCTCGACACATCCAAGACCCAAAAACCTCAGCTGATTCCCTTATGCTTACGGTGGACCATGAGGAGCTATGCTGCAGCCCAGGGCTTCTCCCTAAGATATAACTGCCAAGTACTTGCTGTGCTTGACTCAAAAGCACACATCCTACCACCTGCCAGAAGCAGCAGCTTCCTCTGCATGGCACTGCCCAGATCTTCCAAACCAAGGCACTAATTAGCTGTACCAAGGCCACAGAACAAACGGCAAAGTAACTGCCACCTAAAATCAGACTGATGTTGCTCTGGCTGCAACATCACAGTCACAAAAGGCACATCAGGCAACCGTCCACACAGCACCAATACACAGCACACTTACCCTTTCCTAAACACAGCGCTTACCCCTCTTTTACTCCCAGCTGAGGCAGTGCAGCTTGCTCAGCTCAACTACTAACCCCGCACGCCGAGGCCTCCGAGGTGCATGCACTCTGCCTTCCAAGCCTGCCTGGAGAATGGCCCTGAGGCTCCTTCTGCAACCCGCCCTGGCCAGGCTGCTGCCGGCCCCCTGCCGCTCCTGCGCCCCCAGGCAAGGCAGCACCCCCGGGAACGAGGGCACGGAGGGGGCCGGGGCAAGACGGGGGATGCTCGGCCGACTCCAAGGGCTCCTGGCAGCACAGGCCTGGCTCCCCGCCCAGGCTGAGGCTCCCCGCAGCGATGCTGCCGTTCGCTCCCAGCGCCCTTGAGCTGCCGGCGGCTGCAGCTGCACCTGCGGGTCCCGGCGCTGCCCGCAAGCCCCCCGCACCCCGCCCCAGCACCGCCCGGCGCTGCTGCCCCCCGCCGCTTACCGCTCCGCCGTGTCCCGCTCGTCGATGCCGCATTTCTTCAGTCTCTGCCGCACCTGACCCAGGTCGCCACGGGCGGCCGCACGGTGCAGCTTGCCCAGCTCCTGCAGCCGGAGCTCGTAGGCACCGGTGGGGAAGGGCTTGGCGGCGCTGCCGGACGCTGCCGGCTGCCCCTTCTTCTTCCTCCCGAACCCGAAAAACCTCTTCATCCCGCGGCAGGGGCGCGGGCACGGTCCCGCCTCAGGGAAGGGACGGCGGGAGGCAGCCGGTGGGCCGGGGCAGGGACGGGGGATCGGGGGGGCCCCCGGGGCAGGGACGGGGGATCCGGGGGGGCCTCCGGGGCAGGGACGGGGGATCGGGGGGGGCCTCCGGGGCAGGGACGGGGGATCGGGGGGGGCCCCCGGGGCAGGGACGGGGGATCGGGGGGGGGCCCCGGGGCAGGGGGATCGGGGGATCGGGGGGGGCCCCGGGGCAGGGGGATCGGGGGGGGCCCCGGGGCAGGGGGATCGGGGGATCGGGGGGGCCCCCGGGGCAGGGGGATCGGGGGATCGGGGGGGCCCCCGGGGCAGGGGGATCGGGGGGGGACCCCGGGGCAGGGACCGGGGGGTCGGGGCCCCGGGCAGCGGCCCGGTACGGCTGTCTACGGAGCGAACCACCAGAGGGCGGGAAGCCGAGCGCACAGGCTGCTCCTCAGCGCGGCAGCGGCGGACAGCGCCTCCCTCAGCGGCGAGCGCGGCGGTTAACCGGCCGGCGGGCTCTGCTGGCGGGGGCGGGGTCTGCTCCGGCGCGTGTCCAGCGCGAGTGACGTCACTTCCTGCCCCGCGGTGCCCGGCGGCTCCTGCGCGGTGCCCGGCCGCGGCGCTGCCGAGCGGGGCCGGGGGCAGCGAGAGGCGCGGCGGGTGGCGGCGGCGCTGCGCCCCCCGCAGAGCACTCGGGCCGCTGCCGGGAAGCCCGGGGGGTGCCGGCGTACCGGGCAGCAGCAGCTCCCCGCTGGCCCCGGCGGGGCCCGCGCTGCGAGCTCGCGGGGCGGCTCGGGCGAGTCGGTTTTAAAAGCAAATGGCTCAAACTGGGAAAGCGCTTGTCGTTCAGGGCAAGGGCATCTCGTCAGGGAGTTATGGCCAAGACAGTTCTCCGACAAGTCTTAGGGTTAAGTCTTAAATTTAAGACCTAGGGTTAATTCTTAGGGTTAAAATCTTTAAGATTAAGTCTCAGGGTTAAGTCTTAGGGTTAAGTTTTAAAGTGAAGTCTAAACGTTCAGTATCAGGGTTATGTCTTTGGGTTAAGTCTTAGGGTGAAGTCTTAAATTTAAGTCCTAGGGTTAAAGTCTTAGGGATAAGTCTTATAAGGTTAAGTCTCAGGGTTAAGTCTTAAATTTAAGTTTTAGTGTTAAAGTTTTAAGGTTAAGTTTCAGGGTTAAAGTCCTAGGGTTACTTCTTAAGGCTAAGTCTTAGGGTTGAGTCTTTCTTAGGGTTGAGTCTTTCTTAGGGTTGAGTCTTTCTTAGGGTTGAGTCTTAGGGTTTATTTTAAAGGTGAAGTCTCGGGGTGAAGTCTCGGGGTTCAGTTTTAAGGTTAAGTCTTAGGGTTAAGTTTTAAGGTTAAGTCTTAAATTTAAGACCTAGGGTCAATTCTTAGTGTTAAAAACTTTAAGTTTCAGCTTTACTTCTTAAGTTTAAGTCTCAGGGGTCTTAAGGTTAAGTCTTAAGGTAGGATTAAGTCTAAGGGTTAAGCCTTAGGGTAACAGTCCTCAAATGCATGAAGAACACGAGAACGGTGGTGCTGGGTCAATGGGTCTGTGCTTTCCTCTAGTGCTCTCCTTGCTACCACCTAGCACTCAGCTGGCAAGTTCATGGCCACAGCCAGGACCAGCCCAGCCTCTTGTTTTCCAGGGAGCCGATCACCACACATATGGGAAACAGACAGTAGACAAGACATAGTTCTTCATATCCTTTCCGTTGTTTTGCTAGAGAATCTAAAGTTTGATATACCTTATTTTGTTTATATTTACATTGGCACTTCAGTGGGTCCAGACTAAATGGCAACTCTCTACCTGACTGCTCCAAAAATTGGTTTGAGCCCTCGGTTAGTAACCAGCCGTTGGTTAACTTTGTCTTTGAAATACAGCAACCTATCGTGGAATAGGAAACTGAGACAGTTAGGGACATCGGTTGTATTTACTCGAAGGAGGTGAAAAATTTTCTAGGGAAATTTTTCAATAGTGTTAGCATAAAAATCCTGTATGTGGCACATGAGCGACTGCTCTAGGCAAATGGCTTTTTAGAATAAGAAGCCATCCCTGCCTTAAGTGACACATTTAGAAAAATGTGTCACTATGTGAATAATAAGCTCACACAGCAAAGCTGCAGCTACCTGATAGCACAGTATTTTTCCTGGTTTGGAGGATTTTTTTATTCATCTAAAACTTTCCAACGGTCGTCACTGCTAGTTTACTCCCTGTATGACAAATAAGTAGTAAATGAAGGTGTTTTCATACAATGGAACAATCTGTGTGTTTGCATATTTTTAACAGCTGTTGCAAAGATATACTTGAAACCCTGAAGAGCTTTTGCTTTTTATACTACTGAAAACCACGCTACACAGCTTTTTGCAAATTTCCAGTTTGGAGAATCGCACAGTAATTGTTGGTTTGTTTCCGTGAAAGAAAAAAACCCAACACATCTTCCTTTAGAGGCAATATTTTGCTGCAGATTTTAGATCTATCTTTTCTATTTCATCTACCTCTTCTCCTTTTCTCTACTTTTCTCTAGCTCAGAAAGGTCTACTTCTTTAGAAATTCTTTTCGTTTGATATGTTAGAACATCTCTGTGTATTAGTGAAAAAGGAACTGGACCTGCCCTTTGTCTCACTAAATTCTCATTTCCATAATACATGCAGTTTTCCTTTCCTTATTAAAGAAAATTACCAAATCCCATACAGCTGCCTGGGATCATGGATCAATCTGAATATGCGTGGCCCAGAATTACTTTTTGCAACTGATCTAAAATTCTGTGCCAAATTCGATCATAACCCAGGAATGGAAATAATAGGGATGACGTACTTTGCATATCTTCTCTGCAGGTTGTTATGACCCACTGCAAGTAAATAAGAAAAAATACACGCAGTGGACATTCCTAAACAAACCTCTGACATCTGAAGAAGTCATTTTGATATCAGATTTATTCTCACCATACTTTCTGCATGGAAGACCAGAAGAATCTATGCTTTTAATACAATTTGTGCAGGAAAGCATTGGCAAAAATACTAGAGTACTTGTTACGTTTGTTCCTACATCAAACATGCTGAGGTGAGGCTTAAAAGCCCACCAGTGAATTCACATTTGCCGCAGTGCTGTTAGTAAAAGCTGTAATTATCCGTATTTTTTTGAGAATGCTTAAAATGAAAACACAACCTAACTCTCAGTTATAGAACAGTGTAGCACAGCAAAGATGTTATCATCTAATTTTTTCATTATAAGATGTGGGTGCATAACCAAGAAGAACACTAACAATTATTTCTTAGTAAACCTTTGCAGCATAAAACCATTTAGTGGGGCAGTGCAAATCAGAACATACTCTGCCTTTAACACGAAAGAACACTTCTGCTGTATAGGTAGACAAAAAAATTGACTTAGTGGGATATTTTCATTCTCCCAGTGCTGTTTCCTCTCCTTTCGTTGTCAGTAACCTAGCTACCCAGTGATTTTTGTGGGACACTAGGGTTAGCATAGATGTTAGGTTACCTTTAGATGCTTTACATGTTAGAGATGCATTCCTCGTGATTCTGCTCCACGCACAAGAAAAAGCCCGGTTTGCTTTTGCCTGGAGCGGGACTCAGTATGTTTTCAAACAGTTTTCTGCAAGGATACAAACACTGCCCCGCTATCGCTCACAATGCTCTGGCCACAGCCTTAGCACAGATCACCATTCCACCTGGCCTCACAGTGTATCGATACATTGATGGCATCCTCAGCGGGGCAGAAGGGCCACAAAGCATTACAGATGCAATGAAAAACATTTGGGCAACACTAATCAAGTTGGGACTGGAAGTCCCAGAGTCAAAGTGCCAAGGGCCAGCACGAGAAGTTAAATCCCAAGAAGTCTGGCGGGTTGCAGGAGCAGCCTCTCTTCCACCAGACTCACTAGAAAAGAAAGAATCTGGGCACAGTCCATCCAGTACGCTGGAACTACAAGAAGTTCAAGGGACTGTGAAGTACTGGCGTAACCATATTACTGCCTTTTCTGCCATTGCTTGTCCCTGGTAGAATTTGTTATAAAAGGGAAAATCATGGCAGTGGACATCTCATCAGCTCTGTGGTACCGTCCAGTTCCCCTTCCTGCAGGAGCATAACAGAGCCTGGCCGCGGGGTCTCCACTCCGCTCCAGCCTCCGTTACTCCTGTCAGCACGTGCTGAGGTTGCAGGCTGCGTTGCTTAGGGAGCCGTGGCAACACACATTTAGGATGGTGAATGCCGGCCATCCTGAAAGCGACAGCTGTCTTTTACCCTAAAAAGCTTCCTGTAATACTATGCTTCTCTGAGGTCCCAGGTTTCTCGAATTGCCCCCACCCCAAAGCAATTTCCCCACAGGGTCCCTAAGCAAGGCAGTGGCTCTCTCAAACTCCCTCCCAGCCCTGCCCTGGCTGAAAGAAGGCAGAAAGAAGCCTTCAAATGAGGGAAGTTCTGGCTGCAAGAGAACACAAGCTGATCAGGTCTTGGGATCCACTGACATCAACAGAAAATGAATTCAAAATAGGACAGAGATAACTGTGGCAGTGGGAGATGGTGACCTCTAACTGAAATAGTTCTGCCCCAAAGAGGCCAAAATCCCGCTTGGGGAGCATGCGTAGTCCGTAAAACACTTCAGCAGTGCTACTGAGGATGCGTACACATTTGCATTAGAAGCCAGAAACCAGTCACCAAACCTGTGTATGACACATGACTATGCAACGTGTGGCGCTCTGAGAAAGGCCCTGAACCCCTTCTCAGTGTTCCAATTGGACCTAAAAACTTTGCATGCACTTTTTAATCGCTGCCCCCAAAGTGATTTCCCCACAGGCTCAGTAAGCAAGGGGGTGGCGGAGTGGCTCTCTCAGACCCCCTGCCAGCCCTGCCCTGGGTGCCGGTGCCTCCGGCCCTGCCCCAGCAGACGTTGCTGTGCTGATGGAGGGGCTCCCTCCCTCTCCACTGCATTTGCAAAGGGAGTGGCTGGCTCACCCTTTGCTGCCCACGCAGCCAGCCCTCACCTTTAGCTGCTGTCATTCCCAGGGGCGCCGGCTCTCTCCCAGCACCCTCACACCTTCTCCCTGCAACACCGCGAGAGAAGCGTTCGCCAGGCACACGGGTGCCATCACTGCCCTGCACAGCTGGGCACCCCAGACTGGCACTGCCTGACTGCCTCCCTCACCAAGCACCTCCACCTCCACAGTCTCAAGCTCCATCCCTTTAGACGGAAAGGGGATCACTATTGAGAAGTAACCGTTCCTCATGAGGAACACAGTCTCTTCAGGAGGCAAAATACTTTAATAGCACTTAGAAACAAAGCTGCGGCATTTGGGGGGCCACCTCATCACTACTCCAAACAATGTGACCTTTGTGGAGGAAAACTGAAGAGCTAGAAAGTTTCCAGAGGACAGCAAAACCTGACCTGCTGAGAGCTTAGGACAGTGCACGTCATGTTCTTCTTCACACTTAGTGCACGTTTGACAAGCTGCGAGATGATGGTAAATTACTTCCTTCAGAGAGGACAGCAAGACACTGTTGCCAACTCAGCTTAGGTTTTTTTGGTTTTTTTGGTTTTCTTCTGGTTGGCCAAGCAAAGAAACGGAGGCAGTTTCGAAGTGCACAGAAGCACAGCTGCAGACATAATTCCTGCTGTCACGCAGGCAGCAGGAGTGAACTTCATCCCTTTGGGTCCTTTTGAGAACACCAAGCACCCAGATGGTGCTGAAGGATGTTTTTTTTACATAGGGGACCCTCGGAGAGAATCAGACATGTCCAGTTTTATTCCCTGGGAAAATGCCCTGACACTGTCCTGCCCCTCAGGTGGCGCAGGACAATTAAACGTATTAGTAAGCATGGGCTGATTCCTGGCCCACCATGATTCGAACAGCAGCCCACAAATCCCTCAACTAGTTTTGTTCTGCCGGTACTTATGACAGTTACATTGCTCTGTGTTGTGGGGGGAAGAAGATCACACAGCTTGCCCCTTTGATGCGCAGGGCTGCGTTTCAAAGAACTACAACAAGCCCAGAAGAGCACAGCACAGTACGGCTTACGAATCAAGTAAATATTGCATCACAAACCATAATGCATGTGTCTGTCCAAGAAAACGGGGTTTATGTAGGCACGTGGGAAGTGGGTCTCTTGCTCAAAACCCAGCAAATCCTGTTTAGAAAAGTTCATATACTGAAACGATAAGGCAACATACTTCTGGATTTCTCTCTAAATCCCCACGGAGATGTAATTCCCTCACTGCCATCTGAAATCGTACAGCTTGAGGCACTTTTCATGTAAAGCCAAGAAAGCTCAACTCAGAAGGCAAAGATCCTTCTTAAGGGAACGGATCATCTGTAACTACAAGACACCTTCCTGCCCACTGAAACATAGCAGCAGAGTTAAAAGCAGTTTTTAAATTCCAAGTGGAGACATTCAAAGTTTGAAAAGTACAGGACATTCTCTTCCTAGCACAAAATAATCAACTTTTTCCCACTTCTCTGCAAACCTTAACCCCAGTGCTTTGTATTTTTCACGCTACAGCACAGAAAGCCAGTACCCACAGTTGCACAAGGACTTCCACTGCCAGAGTGCAAAGCATTGAGGAGTCTGGGCTCAGTCCTGGCAGTACAGGAGTGATCCACCTCAAATGCACTGCACAGCCTGCATCTGGGGGTATCACAGGTCAATAGTTAATCACTGCTTTTCCTCCCAGTGACAATAAAAAGAGAAAAAAAATAAAATCTCCTTACTTCCACGGCTCTTCTTTACAGGCTAGAGGTTTATGGAAGTGATGACCCATTTCATCCAACATACAAGAAACCTTTTGAACAATTTTCAGAGCTGTCCAAAAACCCCCAGATCTTATACAACAATCAGTCCAAAGAAAGTACAGAGGTCTCTGCGCTACTGGACACATGCAGGAACACTTGTGTTTACTGGACACCATTGTAAAAGGGAAAAGGCATTACACCAGCGTACCAGACCCTTGCCCAAAAGACTTTTCAAACCACCTGTTTGTTGATGCAGTCACTGCACTTCAACCCTTCCACCCATGACAACATCCTCTCAGGGGGCAGACTTGCCTGCCCTTGATTACAGAATCAGTCAGCAGAGTTCATACTGAACCAAGCTAAAAACCGGGCCCAACCTCTACGTTCACGGTTGGGATACACGGCTCCTATCACAGGGCACACACGGCGGTCCCACCTGAGTTACGTATCTGAAGTTGCATTTCCCACGGGTCAAATATTCCTCTTCAGATCTGCCTTGAAACTGAGGGCTCATGGTCAGCGAGAGAAGGGAGTTCCTTGCCTCCTGTGCAGTCAGGTCACGTTCCCCTGCTAAAAGCAGCCTGCTCAGGCCTCCCATTTGTGTACAATCTGTTAAAAGAGTAAAACCAAGTCTGGAGGTTATTCATTTGCTTCCTTAAACATCCTACCATTTGCAGCATCCAGCCCACAGAAGACGACTTCTGACATAGCAACTTCTCCAAGCAACCTGCTATAAAAGGCAGGTCAACAGAATCACCAACAGCCAGGTCTGTACCCTCGGGGACAGACTTTCAAAGCTCTTTGGAGGATTGCACTGGATCTGCGTGCTTTAGACCCCACTGCATGGATTTACTATTTTACTGGCAAAGGTTTGATGTACCACACGTGAACATCTTCAAAACACCTACTGTAATGATCTCATGCATAAACAGACACAATGATTTTCTAATATCACACAGGAAGAACTCAATGGATGCTCCTACCAAGGCAGTGGCTCCCTTCTGTAGCCACTGAACAAGCAAAAGGATGGATCAGAACAACATTATCAAGCTCTGAAGCAAAATTTCTCTCTTCCTTTAGCTGTAATTTAGAGCGTCATTGAGTGCTGAAGAGTGTCAGCCTGACAGCTCTGAAGCATGAAGCGCTTGATCCTCTGTGCCAGAACCGCACCGGCACTGGCCACACAAGCTGCCTGCGTACTCACAGGGTCAGGGTCAGGGTCCAGGTCCGGGTCTTTACTGCCCTGCCACCAAAACATAGAAGTGAGGAAAGTAAAATGGAGATAGAAGTGTTCTTTCTCCACATAATTGATGCTGGCAGCTTCTTGCCTCCAGCATTCCTGCACCTCAGGAGCTTGGGAAATGACAACAAATATGAAAGTTCCTGAAAATAATTTGCCTGACACACCACAGTGTAGCACTTCCGTATGCCCACACCACACTTCTGGCTCCCAGCTGCTCTCCTGTGCCTCCCTTTAGCTACCTGGGAGGCACCTTTTCCATCTCCTCAGATCTGGCCAGCTGAAGAACACCCAACTCATGGCTCTAACATTCTTCCCCTTCCTCTCAACGTCTTCCTGGTGGTCTCAGCTTTCTGCCCTCTAGATTAGGGGTCTATCATAACAGGACAAGGATAGCACTGGGGTTTTTTTTTTTCTGTAAGGAAGCCAAATACTTAAAACTCTTAATTAAAATATAAAAATTAAGAGGAAGGGAATAGCCAAAATGACAGCCAAGTGGAAGTTTCATTTGGTGCTCAAACTACCTGAATACTTATGCTGCAGCTGCAGTCAAGAGCTGGCCCTTAGATGGCTGATCAGGATAAAGCCCCAAATCCTGCCACTAAGGTTTCAAATTACAAAAGAACATCATCTAAGGGAAGGCAAAATGGATAAACACAAACATTGCCGTATGTTTACAGGGCCTTCACAGCACAATGGTTCTCTTATGGCACCGAGAACTTAGCAGTATGAAGAATTACAAAGGTCAAGTGCTATTTATAAGCAACGTACCCTTAAATCAACACTAGTGAGAAAAGAGCCAAGCACTTGACCTGCAGAACGGCAGATGATTCGTGACTTTCTCCACAGCTTCTACTACTGATGAAGCTTATAACTACCTCACCATTTGGGAACGACATCCGTTGCTAGTGTTGCTCTGGGTGGAAACTCAGCAGGTTGGCATGTCCATTCCTTCAGAGCCAGAAGGAATTTGTCATTACAGGAATTCTCATGCCACTGAACTGGCAGCAAGGTACACAAGCCTCTTAATCCCTTTTTATACTTTTACACTTGTGCCGTAAAACCATTCTCCACTCTCCATCTCACCACCTCTCCAAGCAGAAAAGTCCCATCTGCCACACACTTGTCACAAACTACACAGGGTATGACACAGGTTTCAAATACATCAGAAAGTATCAAATCAGAAACTTTAAAACATAAAAGAAAAATAAAAAAAGGTGGCAGTGGGACATTATTTTCTACCTTGACTGTTAGGTTCACAAGCTGCTAGTAGTTAACATTAATGGCTCACTATTTCAAGGTCATGATGGCAACAGTTCTGCAATGTGTGGATACCAGAGAGAGAATTCCTGCCTTGCACTAGTTCAGGTGCTCCACCTACACCTCTTCACAGATTTGATTTTTTTTAATTATTTTTTTTTAAAATGCTTGTCAGGGTAGGATCTGCCTACCGAGACCAGATTTTAAGTGAAATTACATTACGCACCTCTTGATTTAAATACAGC
Organism: Falco cherrug; assembly: GCF_023634085.1. NCBI lineage: Eukaryota > Metazoa > Chordata > Aves > Falconiformes > Falconidae > Falco > Falco cherrug. The sequence goes on along the minus strand of NC_073719.1, from coordinate 15,888,869 downwards.
AAGATAGCTCCACTGCTACATTCAGCCACAAGAACGTAAACACCTCCAGCTTCATAGACACCCATACACTATTTTTGTAAGGAACAAATGACTAAACATGGAACAACACTATGAAAAAGCAAAAGAATGCACATAATCAGCATTTCCCTATTTGGACCAAAAAAAGAAAATCTCTAACAGCAGATAAGTCCAAATTAAAAATCAGCCACAGCCAGATCCCAAATGGGGGAGGGGTTATTGTATGCCACAGACCTGGACTTGACTGTTGAAGGAAATGACGCACTAAGGAAAATTTGAGGTGGTTCTGCAGAAGTTCAACTACAGCCTTGGCAACTTCACTTGGGACATGAAAGGTACGTGCGCTATAGTATCACCCGCAATAAAGGAAACTAGTCTCGTAGTTTGAGTTCAACACCACATCCGCAAACAAAATGAGGCTGCCACATTTGAGGAACACTGATGAAAACCTCACCTGCCATCCCAAAGTTATGCTATGGCATTTCTTCCCTTTTTGCCATTTTCCTCAGCCTTGGTACATCTTTTGCAGAATCTGAAGCAAGGGCCCATAGCTTTTTCCTGTTTCTAACAGTGAATGTCTGGGTATCACACGTTGGTTTCTTGTGCGGCGCCAATAAGACCCAACACTTGCCTTCATAAATGCATCCGTACACTAGGGAAGAAAAGGAAAATTACCAGTCTTGACATTGTACTGCCCACAGGGCAGCAGAGTGCCCCACTCGTAAGTGGATTTAAGACAGTAAATAACCCTCAAATATCTTGATAAACAAGCACAGTTTAATCATGTCCTTTTAAACTAACCACCAACACAATCTAACAAGAAGACACATTAAGGGAAGCAGAGCTGTAGTTAAAAAAGTGGGGTTTCTCTTTCCTCTCCTGAGGGTTTACCACCCAGAGCAGGCTCAAGTTCTGAACCTGCAAACTGCTCCCCCACGCTTCTATGCTCATTCTGGGAAAGAAAGACGGCTGTTTGAATTCTTTTGCAGGTACAGTCTTTCTTTACTTTTGAGTTGGAATGAAATGAAAAGCTGCCATCAGTCCCACTTATGGCACAGAGACACACCCATGTTCCATGCACATGCCTGCACAGAAACGCATGCAGAGGGAAACCATCCCTTGGGTCTCAAATACAGAAACAGCACTGAAAACCTTGACTTCTGAGAGTCCCTGCAGCGTTCTCCCATGTCAATACACAGCATGCTTGTGGCAGGATCACCACCGCATGTGCGTCACTTGCTTTCATTTCCATCTTCATCTCTCACCTGGCACTTGCCACCTCCAGACTGCAGCATGCATAAAAGCAATTCTGTTTACTAGAAGCACAGCACCGTGTGAAACTTCTGCATGAAGTCTGGTATTTAAAGAAATTGCTGTAAAGAACAAAAATCTGCCGGCACCACTGACACACATACACGCTGTGTTTTCTGAACAGGGACAATACATTAAACCTGCAAACTAAGGACTGCGACAACTCGCTCCTTGCCCCTCTTCTTTTGCCCTCAGGCTGGTGCAGGAGCTCCTTTCACCAGAGCAGGCACACCACAGACACAGCCTCACCGAGGGGAAGGGTGGGGAGGGGATAAGGGCAGAGGGGGAAAGGAAAGACCCACAGAAGCAGCTTTGCCGCCCACTGCCAAAGCCACAGCCTGCTCATCCTGTCCCCTCGCCCTGCCTGTGCTGGTCTGTGCCTCTGTCCCCCTTCCCGCCCCTCCGCTCCTCTCCCTGTCCCTCTCTCCTGCTGCTGATCCTGCATTCCCTCCGGCACCCCCCTGCCCCTCTGTCTCTGTCCCGCTCCAACCCTTTGCCTGCTCCTCACCAGTCCCTGTCCTTTCTCCATCCCTGCCTAGCCCCTCCCGCTCCCCCTGCCCCTCTGGATGCCTCCTGTCCTTCTCCGGCCACCCCACTGCCTTGACCCACCTCTCCCTGTCGCTCGGTGCCTCTCTCCCCCTCGTCCCTGCCCCACGGGGGCTCCAGGGCCTGGGCCTGTGCTCAAGCAGCCCCGGGCAGTGGCTGTGGGGCCTGCAGGGCAAGGGCTGGGGGCTGGTGTCCCCACAGGGCCCGACTGCAGGGCAGGGGCACCCCAGGGCCTGCTGGGAGAAGGTGTGCCCCGGGGCATGCTGGGAGCTGTAGGCCCGGGGCTGCCACACAGCCAGGTTGTTCCCGGGGCATGCTGGGAGCTGTAGGCCCGGGGCCGCCCCACGGCCAGGTTGTTCCCGGGGCATGCTGGGAGCTGTAGGCCCGGGGCCATCCCACAGCCAGGTTGTTCCCGGGGCATGCTGGGAGCTGTAGGCCCGGGGCTGCCACACAGCCAGGTTGTTCCCGGGGCATGCTGGGAGCTGTAGGCCCGGGGCCATCCCACAGCCAGGTTGTTCCCAGGGCATGCTGGGAGCTGCTGTTGCCTACCCTCAGCCTCCTGGCAGCCATGTTGGTCTGGGCAGGCACAGCCTGTGCTGGGGCTGTGTCCCAGCTGAGGGGGGCCTGTGGCCGGCCGTGGGGCAAGGGAGGCCCTTAGGCCAGCGCAGGGATGTCTGCTGCCTGCTGGCTGCCTGGGGGTGCGGTGGGGAGGCTCCAACCCCCCGGTGTGCCGGGCCCCCGGAGCAGCTGGAGTCAGGCCCAGCCGGGGCAGCCCTGGGGGTGAGCTGAGAGCTAAGGAGGGAAAGGTGCCGGCACATGCCCTGGGCACAGGCACCAGGCACCCCGACTCGCAGAGCCCCCCGCAGCCGCCCCGGCGTTTGTAGTTCCTGCAGGAATAGGGCTAGCGTGTTTTGCTGCTGACTCCAGCAGGGCCCTGGCTACACCTGCCTTGCTGAGGGACTGGCAATATGCAGCTGCCTGGGAGAGTCACCAGCCGGAGTATGAGTGCTCAAGCCTTGTTTCCCTTGCTGGAAAACACTTCATTTTTAAATACAGCCTGTCAGCGGCGAGATCCAGGCAGTCGGGATTGCTTCCTGTAGGGAGCAGCCTGGTGACTCGAGGCTGCTGCCTTCAGCAGCAGAGCGGGACGCTTCTCCTCGCTGATGGGATGAAGTTATAAAGAATCACCAGGAGAGGCTGCAACTAAAGCAATGATTAACTCAACCTATTGAATAAGCTCAGTAAGGGGTGGCAAGCCTTCTGAGGCACCTGGGCTATACCAATAGACGAGGGAAGTGGGGTAACGGTGTGTTACCACCAAAACCATATAGCACAGAGAAGAAATGAAGTTCTATAACAACAAGTAGGGTGCAGGTGCCCCAGGAAAGTTCAGCTGAAGTTCACCAAGTTGTTGACCACTAACGATCTCTAAAGACCACAAGAAAGGCCCCCAGGATCAAAGTGACATACCCAAGTGCCTTATGCATATGTAAATAATTTTGAGGAAGTAGGTAGTACAAAGTACATCTTCCCATCTGAACATGCCCAGAAAGGACCCTGAGGGGCTGGATATCGAACAGTGGAGCGTGTTGATGGGTCGTAGTTTGGTTTTTTTCCTTCCCACACAAAATTCCATTTTGTTTTGTGGGTAAGCAAAACTGCGTATTGCAATGTGTTTCCTTGACTGGTAGTTTTTTCATAACAGGTGGGATCTCCAGGTTTAAACCCTGGTGCCTGAAAACCCCAACAAGGACACATGCTTGGAATAAGGGTTCACAAGTCTGGGGTATGCCATGCTCCATTGTTCTATTCCACGATTCACAGCAAATGGTTCACAAACAATTCCTGAGGGGAGTGTTTTGATGGGGTGGGGGATTTATTCCCATGTTTCAACCCTATTATCTAGATTGGACAAAAATGTTTAAGGCACCAAGCCCATACCCCATTTGTTAGCCATTTGAATATGCCAACCTGGGGATAACATGCCTTTCTATTTGTGGTGTATGGATCCACCGTGGGGTCTCAATACATACCAGTTCCTCCCTTTGCAAGGGGCACAGATCCCCTGCCCAGCAGGCAGCTCATTGAGGGGCCCAGCAGGACCTTCTTTGCCAAGCTGCTTTCCAGCAAGGTGGCCCCCGCCTGTGCCGGGGCCTGGGCTTGTTCATCCCCAGGGGCTGGACTCAGCACTTGTTGGACCTGATAAGGTTCGTGCTGGCCCCTTTCTCTAGCCCAGCCTGGTCCCCCCATTCTAGCACAGCCACTGTGGTACCAGACACCCCCATGTCCCATTTTGTGGGTGCCAGCAGCGCCCACATCTCCACTGGGTTCAGGCACTGAGGGTGACACAGCCCCAGATGCGGGATGGATGGATGAGCCCCAGCACCAAGATAGAGGAAAGATTTTGTGGCGAATGAAGAGACGGGACGCAGCTTGATGCAAGCAAATGTCCATTTATTGTACACAATCACAAGTTTATATATGTTTTCAGAAGCTGCGTGCTTTAAACAGATTGGTTCTTTAAGCTAAGAATTACAGACTAGGCAATCCCTGATTGGTGGTTAACGACAAAGGACACTTTCATCAATTAACAGCAAGGTGTTACCTTTCCTTGGCGCCATCCTTGGCGCCATCTGTCTCCCACTCCCCTGTGCTCTGCAAACATGCCTCATCATGTTAATTGCTGTCTAGACAAGCTCGAGCACATTCCCCTCAGCTAACTGATTGCCACGCATGGTCCTAGTTTGCAGACCGCTCCTGCAAGATTTAACATTTCAGATGGGGGTGCACCCCAGAGGGTTCCCAGCCCTGCACCCTGCAAGCTGCCCACTGGCAGGGGAACCCATTGCTCTTGTGGGAGCAGCGCTGCCACCACGGGGGCTTGCAGAAACAGACACAGTGGTGCCAGCAGTCGCATCTCCACCAAGCCTTTGGGCAGCCCCACAGCTGGGAGCAGCCCTCCTGCAGGCACAATCCTGCCCAGCACGGTCCTGAGGCTGCCTGCCCACGTGCCCTGCCCATGGGGACATGGTGCTGGGGCCTGGGCTCTGCTGGGGTGCTGCTGCCTGGCCCCACGTGGATGGTGCTGCCCAGGCCCATGGAGCTGATTCTGTCTGGAGTCATGGGGCTCCTCTTCCTCATCCCCATTGGGCTCCTTCTGCCCACCTGCACAGGGCTGCTTCTGCTTGGCCCCATGTCCTCCCCTTGGCCTTTGTCCCCATCTGCCATCTTCTCCATGTGCGCATCTGCCCCCAGCAGCTCTACTCGAAGGCCCTGGAAAAACACTCTGGGCTCCAGCAGCCCTGGATAGAGCTGATCCTCTTTCCTGCTGCTCCTCTTTCCTGGTGGCGGGGGAGGGAGAGAACTGTGGGGTGGTGGTGTGCGTGGTGTGTGTCCCACTACAGACCGCCTCTTGCCACTTGGCCATCATTACTTGCAGAAACTTTTGGTACTGCCTGGTTACTATGAGGGTGTCCTGGACGATATGGATGAGCTCCTCGGTGAGGTTCTGTGTGACCGTGGCCATGGCTGAGGGGCTGCTGGGCTTGGCTTCAAATCGATGGGGCTCTACGCACTGTCCCTGCCGTCCAATGGGGAATTCCTCATGCTTTGGCATCCCTGCCATCCACAAGGAATTCCTCCGCTGGCAACTCCAGGGAGAGGGCCTGGCCAAGGGCAATTCCCAGCTTCCTCACTGGCACCCAGGTTGCCCTGATGGACCGGGAAGGTGCAGAGCCGGGTAGTGCCACTGGCTCTGCCATCACACCAGGCCAGTGGTGTGGGACACAGTAGCGGGAGCCCGGGGCAGAAGAGCCGCTGCATGACAGCGACAGCAGCAGGGCCTGTGCAGACTGGTGCTCCCTTGGCAGAACATCTGCGCTCGCCCTGCAGTAGAGGACGGGGAAGAGAGAGAAGGCTGTTGCCCTGCAGTGCTCATGCACATGTGCAAGCCCACGTGTGCAGGTCCAACTTCTGTTAGTGAGGACTGGCAGGTTTCTTGGACAGACACTGGGAAGGCAGTCAGGTGTCGGGTGGCCTGAGGATCCTGACCTCTTCTTCCTCAGCCAAAGTGCCACGAGTCCCAGAATCACACAATGGTCGTTGTTGGAGGGAACCTCTGGAGATTATCGAGTCCAACGCCCTGCAAAAGCAGGCTGTGCTAGAGCAGGTTGCACAAAATCATGTGCAGGTGGTGCTGGAATGTTTCCAGGGCCTCTCTGGGCAGCCGGTGCCAGTGATCTTAAGCTGGAGTGCTGTGCAAGGGTCCCTGTGCTGGTGGGGGGCAGTGCCTGGGCTAGCTGCAACATCAAGGCACCGCAAAGGGGCAAGGAGATGATGAGCACAACAAGCCCATGCCACGCTCCCTGCCTCCCCACATGGCAGTGCCTGTGCCCAGGTCCCTGATGGCTGTGGAGGCCACCTGGCACTGGGCACCCTTTCCCCTGGCTACCCGGAGGCTGCCTTAGGCTCTCTCTAGTCCACTCAGGCCCCCTTCTGAGGCCTTCGTTGCACCCCAGACCCCTCTGCAGAGCCTCAAGCCCTCAAAAAGACACCGGACTGGGGGCCCGGTCCCCTAGTCTCGACCATTCCACTCGAGTCCCCGCGGCACCCCTCCATAGGGGTCTGGTATGCCCCAGGCCTCCGGTTGCTCCTCTAGCGTGGCCGCTACTACAGCCAGAAGGCAGCCAGGGAGGGGGGCAACTGCCGAGCAGCAGCAGCAGCAGCCTCTTTGCTCCCACTCAAAGCTCATGGCGCTCCCGGCAGCCACTGCAGCCGTAAGCCTGGGCTTGGAAACATGGTGCAGCTGTGAAAGCAGAGCAGCCTGGGGAAGCCCAGGAACTCCGTGGCGTGAGCAAAGGCCCCAGCTCGTGGATTTCCCCTGAAGCCCAGCTGGCCCTGAGAGGCCACTTTCAAGCTGGCTTGCGCCTCGTACAGAAGCCCACAGGGATGCCAGCAGGAGCCAGCCTAAGGCATTCTCTGCTTCCAACTGCCACCCCCAAGGCCCTGAGCCCTCCTATGACCTGCCTTCCTTCCTTCCACTGTTCCCTCATGCTTCTCTCGGAGCAGGCAGAGCTTCAGCCCTTTGCGGTGACCCTTTGTGCCCGACTTGGCAGCCTGCCTCCTTCGGCAGGTGCCGGCTCTGGAAGTCCTTGCCTCGCACAGGAGACTGCAGTGCACTGGCGCGTGGTTAGCCATGCCAACGGAAACACTTTATTGCAAGAAGGCAGCCTGCTGGGTTCTGCCGTTGCGAGGAGCGTGGGCAGGACAGAGCAGGCCTTTGTCACTGAGGCTGCCTTTCGTCAGCAGGCATTGCCCCAGCAGGAAACGGTCGTTGTGCGCTGCAGCCTGCCCTGGATGCTCCTCATCGTGCTGCTCCAAGCTATTTCGCTCTTAGGTACTGCAGGAGCTCCTGCAGCCGAGTAAAGAAGTCCAGCAGCTTCTGGACTGGAAACGGGCAGGGTGGAAACCGGCTCGATTCTGTTGGCCTTGGCCTTGGCCTTGGCCTCTGAACGGGGGTGTAGGTGAAGACTGGCTGTGGCCTTGCAGTAGTGGTTACTGCTGGGCGCAGGCCCATCTGCGCCAGGATCCAGTCGTAGAAGTGCTGGGTGGAGGTGTAGACTCCGGGCTTCCTTGCTCTCGCACAGCCCGTCCCCCAGCTGGTCACGCCAACAAGCCAGAAGTAGTCGGCGCTCTTGTCTTGGCACACGAGAGGCCCACCGCTGTCCCCCTGCAGCACAGGAGAGAGGACGAAGGGGTTGTTGGGTGGCCACCCTCAGCCCGGTGGCTGGCTCCTTCTCTCTCACGGCACCTGCCAGAGCTGCATTCAGTGGCCAGCCAAGCTCTGTAGAAGCTTGCCTGGCAGGGGGCGGTGGGCCTGTAAGGCAGGGCTCGCTCTCACCGCTCTTCACGGTGGTGGTGAAGGTGTGTCAGACGGCTGGGATGGTGAAGCTGTGGGCTGCCAGGGGCACCGGGCGGGCCTTCTGGGCAGCGTGCCAGGCCTCTGGGACAAGGCGGGCAGGCCCTGGGCAAGGGCTTGCCCATGGGGAGGGGCGGGTAAGGCCCTCAGCGGTGGGGACCCAGCCATGGGAGTGTGAGTGGCCAGCAAAAGGCCGTGATGGCGCACGTTTGGGCGGTTGTGGCGGGGCTGCCTGCGCTGCCAGGGCTTGGCTTGTAGCACGCTCCTACCTGGCAGGTGTCGATGCCGCCCTGCGGATAGCCAGCACAGATGTTGTGGCTGTGGATGGCCCCCCTGTACCAGCCGCTGCTGTTACAGACCCTGGCATCAATGAGGTGGACCTGGGCCTCCTGCAGCGCGTATGCCGATCCTCCAGCTGTGAAGAGCACAGAAAGGAATGAACACCCAGCAGCTCATTGCCAGTTCTCCTCCCCCGTCTGGCTGAAGCCCTCCCCCGGGGCTTGGCTTTGCATGCGGACAGGCGCTGGACCGCTCTTGCCTTTCTGCCTTGCTCTGGGTCAATGGCGCCGGCCCCTCTCTCGAAGAGAGAGGCTTACGCCCCCACAGCCTGACTCTGGCTTTCGCCTCTGCCGTCAGGAAGCGCATCCTGCTTCCCCAAGCTGGCCAAGCTTGCACTGGCGCTGCCACTGCGTTTGGGCCACTCACCTCTTGCTTTCCTGGCACCCCAGCCACTGACGTAGCAGGCTGTCAGCTCTGAGACTCTCAGCGAGGCGTCGGGCACACAGGCAAGCTGTACGTAGCTGTTGCACTGGACAGGCTGGTCCAGTTCCAGCAAGGCAATGTCATTCCTCTGTGTGACGTTCCAGTAGTGCTGGTGAACCAGCAGCCGCCTGACGGCGCGCACCTGAGCCTCAGGGCCCAGCTGAGTCAGCTGGGTAGCACCGAGCACCACGCGCAAGACGGTGATGTGCCTGGAAGGCAGATGGAGAGAGGGCTCAGAGGGAGCGCAGCCACGTGCTGCAGCAGCCCGGCACTTGCCCTGCCTTCTGCTCGACGAGGGAGAGAGGCAAGCAGCGCTAGGGAGGCTGCGACTGCCCTCGCGTGCCTTGGGCTCAAGCAGTGTCGAGCGGGAGGCTGCTGGGAAGCAGTGGCACGAGCCCAGCCTTCTCCTGAGCAGCCTCTCGGCGGGGCTCCGGAGTGCCCAGGCACTGGGCGTGCTGCAGGGCAACGGGACGGCAGTAGCACGTGCTGCTGCGCTCAGGGCACCTGCTAGTGTTGTGGGGCTAGCCCCGACCCCTGGTCCTCCTTACCTGACCTCGATGAAGCAGTGGGCTGCTGTGAGGACCCACTGTGGGCTGATGAGGGAGCCCCCGCAGATGTGCGCCGTGCCTCCTTCCACGAGAGCCTGGATGCTGACGATCCAGGGCCAGGCCCCTGGCTGGGCATCTGTGCCACCCACGACGCGCGACATGCCGTAGTGCAAAGCCATGGGACGAAGCCCGCAGCTCCCTCTGTAACCAGAAACTCCTTACTGTGCTGCTGGATGGCTTGCGCCGTTGCGGCTGAAGGCCAGCCGTCTTCCCTCCCCACAAGGCATGGCCAGACGGGCCGAGGAAACCCGTGGGGCCAAAACCCGCTCCCCTCGCCCCGCTTTCTGCTTCAGCCCGTAGACGAGTTGTGCCGGCAGCCTGGCTGCTGTCAAGGCACTGAGCCTCCCACATGGCTTTCAGGAACCTGGGGGGTGGCCATGGGGGACAAGCAGGCCCCCTCCAGTGAAGCCCACAAGGCTTGCCCAACTCCCTCCCAGAGCCTCGGGCCACTTACCCACAGCTGTCCCGTGTGCCGTGCACAGGACAGCACACGGCCAGCAGGACAACGAGGAGACGCAGAAAACCCATCGCTGCCAGCGACATGTGGCAGCTGCAAGGACGAGGGCTTGTCGCCACCAGTACGGCTGCTGACGTACTGCCCGCAGGATTCCCGTTGCCCGGGGTTCCCTTGGACGTGGGACTGATGTCACAGAGTGCCTGGTTCCGGGTGCTGGGCGTGGTGGTGTCGGGGGGGCGGGGGGGGAGGGGAGGGAGGGGAGGCAATAGGAGGGGTCCCAAGCAGGAGTGGAGGCAGAAGCTGGGATCGCGCACCCCGACAGAGCCTTGTGGAATGCCCTGCTTGCGCCATCAGGGTGGGCAGGCCCCATGGCAGGCAGCGGCGCCTGGCTCCCAGCTCTGCCTTCTAACAGCTCACAGGACAAAAGCGAGCATGGCCTCACAGCCTCTTTGGGAAGTTCCCTGCCGCCCTGCTCTCCGCAGCCCCATGCCACCAGCTCCTTCCCAATAAAGAGACGCCAGAGAACGGGGCTACTACAGGCAGCACGCGCATGCCTGGGTGTCCAAGAGCCAATGTCTCTTACGGCTGCGGCTGGCAACAGTGCTGGGCAAGCCAAATAAGCCAAGCGTAGCCCAGCAGTGTCAACCTTGCTGCACAAAGAACAGTGAAATGCAGGTGCAGCACAGTCCTCGCTGGCTATGTCAGTGACAGCAACGCCCTCTGGCAGGCCTCGTGTCCTCCTTGCTATCCATGAGTCTGATTGCAGTTCTGGGCGCACACTGAGCAGGGCATTTGTGGCAAGGACAAGCAAGGTGAAGCTCTCGAGAGACAAGGATGCTCCTGCTCTTAGCCGTACGTGCCATTGCTGTCCATGGCTTTGGTAGATCCTGCATCAGCCTTGTCTCAGGAGTCTGCCTTCTGCCACTGCCTGGGGGAGCCTTGCTCACTCACATGCTGGAGTGCAGCAGAGAAGCAGGATCCAGGCACGTGCACTGCATTTAAAGCGCAGCAGGGCTAGGTCCGTGGGGGGCGAGGGCAGTGGCTTGAAGCATGGCAGCCTCAAAGCTTGTGAAAGGTGCGGCAGCTCCCTGCTGCCACCCTGGCTTGTGTGGCGAGGCATAAGGAACACAGCGGAGGGAGCAACTGGGTCCCAAGGAGGAGGAGCGGGCAGGCTCTGCCTGAAAGTTGAAGAGCTGCTCTCAAGGCGCTTGAGGCGCACAGGGCTTCCTAGGCCCCAGAACTGGGCCTCCAAGCCAGCGGGCTCAAGGCTGCTTTGTGTTTTGACAAGGGACCTGCTGCCGGTTCCCGTGGGTCTGCGGAGAGCAGGCAGAAGGCGTCCTTGGAGAAGACAACTTGTCTGCTGGGGATACGCTGCTCTTCTAGCACCACATTTGGCAGGTGGTTAGCGGGGAATGGCGTCAGAGGTGGCCACGCTTCACAGCTGCTTGACCTTCAAGAGCTTGGGGTCATTTTGCAGAGAGGACTCTGGCAGGGACAGCAGTTCCCAGGCAAGCCCGTCAGCAATGGCACGCAAGTGCAAGGGGACCTAGCTAAGAGCACCCAAAGGCCACATCTGTGTGTTGACAGATGGGGCAAACCTGGGAGCACGGTGGGGCAAAATAAGCGGGGTTGGCCTTGTCTTGGCCAAGGAGAGCAGGGCTGAGAAAGGGAGGAGCCAGGGAAGATGAGGGGCACGTATAAGCACGGCAAACGGAGAGAAGGGGGGATCAAGGAGCCAGGCACACAGAAGCAAAGCGCTGGCTGCTTTACTTGCTTAGCCCTGTGCCTGATCACCACAGGACCCGCTGGCCTCTTCTGGAGAGCCACCCCAAAGCCCCTCCTGTGTGGGCCCACTCTGCACCCGCTGCGCGGTGGGTCCCCTGGCCTGGCTGCTAGCAAAGGCTGACGGCAACACAGGCCATAGGCAGCCAGCGCTTGGAAAGCCCCAGTGTCTCGGGCCAGCTACTGCTGGGAGCCCTGTGTGTGCGCGCAACTCACTAGTGAACCTGAAGCTGGACTAGGTGACCAGCAAGAGGGGTGAGAGAGCCTTTCAGGCATGTGGATGGCCTGTGGCTGCAGCCCACGTGCTTGCTCATCCCCAGCATCCCCACCTTGCAAGAGGACCAGGCCTGGCAACCACTGGCCACCTCTCCACCTCCTGGAGGCAGGAAGGACTTGGAGGTGCTTGAGCACGCATGCCCTCAGCTGCTGCCCACCTAGGCACGCCCCCTCTGCGGGAGCATTTGCGTGTGTCTTGGCTTCATTTGCAGTAACACACTTCACAGTGGACAAGTGTGGATTCAGTGTTGTCCAAGTCTGGAGGTCAGTCTCGTTCCAAGGAGTGTATCCTGGTCTTAGCCACAAGTTATTCCCGTTAGTCCCAAACGGAACGGGGATACCAGCTAGAGGAATTCCTGCCTGAGTATATTCAGGGAAATGGGTACGTACACAACAATCACTCTTCTTAACATACATTATCAATGTTCCCACCGGTTTCAAATGAGTATTCCATGTCCGTGAGTCCTCCTGATCCCACCGAGTTGAGAATGTAGCACACCACATCACAGGTCAAATCCTATACACTTGTAAAACATGTTTCAACAAAGAAGAACAAAAGAGTTCAGGGACAAGTTGTCTGGACTGTATGAGTAGTTTATTTTGAAAATGTTGTGATGATTGTTAAATACCTGTTAAATACGTAAATAAATACAATGAAATGTTAAGAAGAACAAGAAAAAAGAAAAGAAAAAACCGGGGGAGAATTGTAGAGGAATTATAGAGGAATGAAGGCAGGTTAATTATATTGATAATATACAGCTGTGGGCATGCTTCAGGGGTGGTGTGTTGGCGGCTGACGTGGATAATGTGCAGCTGTGGCTGCTTCCTGCACCCGCTCCCCACCCCCCCACCCCCTCCCTCCCCTCCCAAGATGGCGGAGAGACAAGGAGAGGCCCCGGGAGAAGCAGGGGAGACTGGCTTGAAGAGGCTGAAGAAACAGCATGGCCCGTAGATGAACTTCTGAAACCTTGTAGGGGACTGGTGGCTGTGCCGGGGCAAGGCGTGGGAACTACTTATTGAAGTTAACCTGGCATATGATGGTAAAAGCCTTGTAGCAGCCAGCTAGTTTTTATAGTGCTTTGACAGTGTTGGAGCAGTGTGACAAGCTGCCCAAAGAGGCTGTGGAGTCTGCTTCTCTGGAGACATTCAAAACCTGCCTGGACGCGATGCACAGCTTCTCCCCGCATCTCTGTGGGGAGCCCCCCGGCAGGCTGAGAGCTGCCCCTGGCAGGTGGCAGAGCCCCTGCCCCAGCACACAGCCCCCTGGGCTGCAGGGACCCTGCTGGCAAGGACAGCGCTGGGCACCCCTGCCTGCACAGCCACCTTCGCAGCCCTGCAGCCGGCCCTGGGAGGAGGGGTCCACCATGCTCTGTCCTTCCCGTGGTGCAGCAGGCCAGTCCTGCCCTGGAGCACGTCTTCTGCCCCACACCAGAAAATGCAGGAGAGCCATCAGGACAGGTCCTCTCAGCTGTGACATGTTCCAGGACCTCCTCTGCATTGCCCTGCTGGCCGAGACTTACCCTGTCAAGGGCTGTGACGATTCCTGCCCTGGTCAGCTCGCACCTATCTTCCCACCCCAGACTGACTGTAACACCTTGCTCCTGTCCCCTTGTCTGCCTTTGGTGCTACTGGCAGTGCAACGTTGTGGGCTCGGTGCCGAGCAGGGCGGGGACCGGAGGAAGCTTCTGGGGAGGAAACACGGCAGTTTGCTACAGCCCCCGGGCAAAGAGAGCTGCTTCCTTGGTCCAAAGCTTGCTGCCTCTCCGTTTCTGCCATGCAATTTCATGTAGCCGTCTCAAAGGAAGGTTTCACTGCCAGCTCCTTTGATTTTCTGGTGAGCACCGAGATGTTGAGGTTTGTTCCTGTCAAGCCCCTGGACCTTGGAGTCATGTGGCTACATCAGCATCTCCGCTGCTGTGCAAAACCAGTGACCTTGCCAGGTCCTCGGCATAACAGACTCGAAAGGCAAATGAATATGTGTGGTTTGATACACTCTTCCAGAAATCTCCCTGCAGTGTTGCCTGTGAAAAGCCACACTTGTGCTGGCATTCGAGACACCTGTGAACGTCGACCCTACAGCCCTGTGGCAGCCTGTAGCCGTGGGAGAAACCTGCATGAGGAGGAAATCGGCGTTTCATCCTCGGCGTAAGCTTGGGGTGTTGTTCTGTAGAAGGAGGAGTGCTGCCTTATTGCCCCAGCATGGGGTAGGGGAGCGCGGAGGTGGCGGCTCCTGAGCCTGGGACAGTGCGCTCCAGCCTGGAGGCAAAAGCCATCGGTGGGAGTCTTCCCTCCAGCCTCCTGCCTGATCTCTGCAGGGGGCAGGGGACGTGTGCTGGGGCTGCAAACACTGCCATAAAGCCAAGAGATGTCGCCAGGGGCTGCTCCCAGCTCTGCCTGGGCGCTGCTGCTGTCAGATTCAAGCACTCGCAAGTGATTCCTGGCCCAGGAGTACATGAAAACGTCTCCATTACTTCCACCACCAACCTGTGTCCACCTTGACAACACAGAACCTTTTGCATCAGCAGTACCTTGCCAAAAATGTTGGGAGGAGGAAAACAACTCCTGGTTTCTCATGAAGGTCTCTCACATCGGCTGTGCAGGTTTGATGTGAACTTTTCTTCTCCACAGGAGTTTGCATCGTGCCCAAAAGCCATTTTCTGTCAAAAGAGTTTTTGATGGGAAATGTTTTACTAAACCTCTTTGAAGCCCATCCTAAGCATTGCCAAGAAAGAGGGAATGACTAAAGCCTGTGTCAGCTACTTGGCACAGTAAAGGAAATATCACCCGCCTTCCCAGAGCCTCAAGAGGGTGGCTGGGTGGTCCTGGTGCTGGGATGGTGGGGCCGGGCACATCACAGCCCCCGGCAAAGGTGAAGCTAACAAACCAACCTGCTTCCCTCAGCAGCCAGAGCGTAGCCTCCAAAGTGGCCTGAAGCTTTCTAGTGTTTGGCATGTTTCCTTGCAAGGAAGGCAGGCTCTGAAGTCCAGCATTCCAACCCAAAAGAGACATCTCTAAGAAGAGCCCTTCCGCATGGTGGGACAGGATGCCGTCAGGAGGAGGAAGGCTTGGAGGAAACAAGAAGTGCTTCCCCTGAAGAGGCAGGCTGTAATTGCCAAGCGATGGGTTTCAGTTCTGCCTCTGGGTGATCGCCCCTGGAGTCTCCAAGCCCATGGAGGTGGTGGCTTGGAGCTGCCGATGGCTGGAGACCTGAGTGGCTCACTGGCTCCTTGGATTGACGGATCCCTTCCTTAGGGACCTGCTGGCCAGCCTGCAGTGGAGCTTTGGCTCTGCACAGGTTCAGAGATATTTATTACCCACCTGGCGGTCCCAGCCCTGGGCTTTTCCTGGTGTCACCCTTCTCCGTACTAGCCCCACTTAGAATGGACCACCAAAGCGTGCAGATACACTCATGCCCAAGGACGCCACATCTGAAGTCCCCTTTCCAGCAGCCCATCTGCACAGAAGCCCTTGCACTTGCCTGCTAGATTTCCCTTCCCCTTACTCTTCGATCATTCAGACACCTTCCAACACTCCACTTGCTTCTTGGAGATTCAGGCAGTTAAAAGCTTGCCTCTCCTTCACTACTGCGTCCAGTTAAGCCTTTAGCCAGCTCTTGCTTGATATGTCTTTATTTTATCGTTTCCTTTTCGTCTGGAAGATTTCCTGCATGGTGATGCCTTGTGGAAGATGAACCTCATTGGTGGCAGCTTGTCCTTGGCATAGGCCTGAGGAGTGTGTTTTGTTTTAATGGTGTGTGTTTTTAACCAGTTGCGGAGATGTTAGCCATGTCCGCAGGGATCTGGTCCACTCTCTCTGCCTGAGCAGGGCTTGCTCCAGAAGAGACCTGGGTGCGGGAGCCAAGTGGGAGCTACTGTGGGAAGGCCATTGCGTTCTGTTGTTGCTGGGAGCACGGTCCTGTGTTGGAGGACCAGTTCTCATCCCCGCTGCTGAGGGGTGGTACTCTGTGAACTGCCTGTGGAGATCATAGCGGTGCCACTGGGATCGGCTCCGCGCTCTCTGCGTTGGCAGGGTTTGCTCCCTGGGAGCAGCCCTGGGTGCAGGAGTATACTGGCAGCTGCGTTTGGAGGGCCCTGGAGCTGTGTTATCCCTGGGAGTGTGGTGACAACTTGGAGGACTAGGTCTCCTCCTCCCTGTGGAGCGCTTGCAGTCTGTGGTTTCCACGAAGCAGCTGTGGAGATCATTTCTGCGCTGCGGGGATCTGCTTCGGGTTCTCTTCCTGGCACCATTCCTCTGGCAGCGGGAAGAAGGGCTGAATCTGTGCTCCTCTTGGTGGCTGTCTTCTCGCGCAGTGTGCAGCACATGGTCAAATGGTGGATGGCAGTGTGGGCATGCAGCTCTAGTGCAGGACTCCAGCCTCCTACAGACGCAGGAGTGATGCAAGGGCATGTCCACATGGGAGGTGATGCTGAGCCCGCCTGGCCAGGAGCTGCTGTCCTCTGCAGAGGCCTCCATGCCCATCGCCATATCCTGCCAAGAGAGCTGTGAAAAGGTCCTGTCCTTTCCTCCTGGAGGGGATGGAGCAGTGGGAAACCTCCAGAGCGCTCTGAGGCGACAACTAAAGACCTCCCAGAGGCCCTCCTGGAGGGCTGCAAAGGCAGAGGGGCCGAAGGCACACAAGTAGGTTGGATCTAGGGGCGATGCTTTGAGACGGAGCAGCGTGGTGGCTCTGAAGAAGGCTGCAGTGTGTGGGGGCAAGGAGAGCAATGCCAAGACCCCCGAAAGAAATCCGCTGTCCATCTGCTGCCCTGACCCACCTCCCCAGAGTTACCTTAGTCCAATCAGGCTGATCCCGTGGTCCCACAGGGTCTGCCTGCTGCCTGCCGCCCCGCTGCTGACCAAAGAAGGAGCGGGCATATGATGGTGCTGGTGACATTGACGCCTGTTGACTAGATTTCCCATCAGAGCATCTGGGGAAAATAAGAAAAAAGAGTGATGTCCACTTAGGGCTGCTCTTGCAACCTCCACTGGGC
Source organism: Falco cherrug (assembly GCF_023634085.1). Lineage (NCBI taxonomy): Eukaryota > Metazoa > Chordata > Aves > Falconiformes > Falconidae > Falco > Falco cherrug. The sequence goes on along the minus strand of NC_073719.1, from coordinate 15,872,201 downwards.
TTCACTCATTGACTTGGAGCGGTTTGTATGACAGAGAGAAGACATGTCAGGCTACAAATGGGGACTTCACTTGGGGTCTTCCCACCAACTCTGCCCCTGTCACAGCAAGACCTCCTCTTCATACCCGCTATGGCCTCCATTTTGTGGAATCGTAAAATCACAGAACAGTTTGCGTTGGAAGGGACCTCGGCGAGCATTTAGGTCATGTCCCTTGCCACAGGCAGGGACACCTTCCACTAGACCGACTTGCTCAAAGCCCTGTCCAAGCGCGCCTGGAACACTTCCAGGGAGGGGGCATCCACAGCTTCTCTGGGCAACCACTTCCACGGTCTCCCCACCCCTGCCATAAAGTAATTCTTCCTAACATTAAATCTAAATTTACATTCCTTAAGTTGAAAACTAATGGCCCTCGCCCTATCACTACGCTCCCTGAGCAGGAGTCCTGTCCTCCTCCCCCCCCCGCCCCCCCCTATCTTCCCTGTAGGCCCCTTCAGGGACTCTGCTCTCTATCAGCCACCTACAGAGAGCAGACAAATAGCAGTTTACATGGGGGCAGCAGCCTAAAGCCCAGCAAGGGAAGGGAAGGACTGGCGGCAGGTAGGTCACCTTCGACAGCCCTGAGTGGTGCGGGTAGTAATTGCCTCCTGGGACGGAACAACTCAGGAGGATCAGAAGAGAAATAGCAAAACCCTGAAAAGGAAACGTGTTCTGAACAGCTGTTAGTCCTGGCTGTTACCTGATATAAAACAGTAAGTAGGCTTGCTGCCCGAGAGCTGTGTTGCGGTCACAGTAAGCCACAGACGTATCATCCATCTGGTACCAGAGTCCATTGCTGGCCTGTCAAAGAAAGGCAAGGACGTGTGGAGATGAACTGCATGGTTTCTCTCGAACGACACAGGCAGAAAACTACACAAGCAAGAGTCTGCCAACGCAAATCCCACCCAGCTGGTCAGGGGACCTTCTCCCCCAGAACCTTGGCTGCCCGAAAGAGCGCCGCCAAAGTTTGCCTTCCCCAGCACACATAGTCCCCGAGATGAAGGAAGTGGCTCTTTACCTTTGTGTAGCAGAAATAGTGTCCTGCCAAGGAGCTGCCACCGCTGTGCACCAGGACAGCGTATAAGGTGTAGAGGGGCGGTGCTGCTGCTCCCTGAGACATGTATGGCTGGAGATCCAAGTACTGGGGATACTGCACAAACTGTGGAGAGACCAAGAGGGCTCATAAGGGATCCTGGCATACGACGTGAAAGAGCCTGGCAAGACCGGGGCCCAGCTGTGTAGAAATACATCTCTGGGGCTCATCAACACTCGCTTGTCCCTGAAGCAGCAGGTGACGCCTTGGGTGGCAGGAAACTGCTCTCGGCCAGAGCAGCTCTGTCGCAGCAGAGCATGTGCTTGCCTTGCCACAGGAGCTCTCCTCTCCCCAGAAGGGAACACCAAAAGCTCCACCTGAACAGCTTGTGACAGAGCGTGCTGCTTTGGGAAATCTCCTGCTCCAGGACGAGAAAGAAAGTGGCCCTCCAATTGCGTACACACCTTGCCGATCTTCTTGCCGGAGAAATCAAAGCGTTTCAGGCACAGCGTGAGAACCCTGGGCGCGCGCTCGATTGTAAACCTCTTGAGGGCGGTAACCTTCTTGCCACAGCTTGAAAGCAAGCAGAGAGAAAAGCGCTGAAATGCACCCTAGCTTGCCCCACGGCGGCCAGACAACCTTTTCCACCTCACACGTCCTCACGCCATTTCATGGCTCTTCAGAACCATTAGGCTGGAAGAAAGAAAAGCTGTGCCTCCTGATTGTGCATCGAACCTCCTGAGGCTCGATGACACGCAGCATCTCCACACAGCTGCAAGTCTTAATCTGGTGTTAGTCATCCTCTTACCTGTTACATCGAAAGCTGTTTTCACCAGCCAGCTGCTCGGGTTTGACAAAGTCCTCCAGAGCTGCGGTGACAGATGAGGCTGCCTGGAGGGGTGAGAAAGGAGAGCTCTGAGCTGGTGGAAATGCCCTCGCCCAAGCACTCAGGAGGAGTTGCCCACAAGACCCAGGGAGCTGCCGCTGAGGAGATCCACTGTGACCCTGCAAACCTTGGCCAGAGGGAGGCAGAAAGAGGGTATGATGCCGAACATTTCCCTCCCTTCCCAGAGATTCCCGGCCGGCACTATTAAGAGCTACCTCACCGTGCCACCGCTCAGTTCAGCTACCGATGGTGTGCAGGGTCATCAGGAATGAAAACAACACGAGCCATCAGCCTAGGAGCCAGTTGGGTGTTGAGGGAGGGCAAAGAGAAGGTGGCTGAGAGTCCCTCAGGGGTGCAGAGAGGATAATGCGTGCTTGTCCAGCTTTAAAGCCAGCATCTACAAGGAGTCCACTGCCACGGCCGTTGCAGGAAGACACAACCCATACCACTTCCCACCACCCCCACAGCTCTCCTGTGTTCACAGCGCACTTTTCAAAGCCAGCTGCGCAGATTCTGGGAAGCCACAAGGAGCTTGGAACGACTTGAAGCACAGTGAGAAACCCTCTTACTTGGATATCCAAAGGCACATCCAGGAAGGCCTCGTAGGAATCGGAAACTGCTTTGCAGCTGCAGCACGTGACTGGAAGGCAAACGGAAATGATCAGCGACAGGCGAAGTCGATTGACCGTGCCCGTTTATGCTCTTCATCCCTACTCGAGCCAGCCCCACGCTCAGCTGTCTCTCACAGACACACAGCAGGGCACAGGCAAGTGTAAGGAGAGCAACAGTTGTGGAAACATACCTCTGGACCTCAGGAAGCCCCCAAATATTTGATGGACGATGGTAGTATATTGAGAAGAGATGTCCCAGCTGGAAGGAAATGGTAAGGCAGAGCGTTATCTCCTCCAAGAGTTTTCCTGTGCCTGAAAGCCCTGGGCATAGGCTTTCCTTGATGGGGTACGTCAAGGAGGCCAAAGCGCTGGGCAACATTGAAAGGTCGTTTGCTTGTGCTTACGCGCTGCTTCCAGCCAGACAAGCTCTCTGCATGGCAGTGACAGTACAGCGTAAGAAGTCGTGGGCGTCTTCCTGCATGCCAAGCGTGAAATGCCCTCCTATTCCTAATCAAGAGGAAGGTAGTACTTCAGTCCTCTGCCAACAGAGGATAGCAAGTCAAAGCAGCTGAGATGACTTACGTGAGAGGGCATTGATGACGGCCCTGGGCTGGATGGCACAGGCTGAGGTGGACAAGGCATCGTTAACGTGCGCTTCCATGATGCACATCATGCAGAAGCCTTCCTGCTGACCTGAAGAGGGAGGGAGGGAAGGAGGGAGGGAAGCTGGTCAGGTCAGTCAAAGAGCCATTGTGATGGGAAACCTCATGGAGACCTTGGAGTTCTGCTAGGACAGTCTCCTAGTCGTCCCCAGGTGCCAATGGTCCAGCAAGCCCACGACATCTCAGTACACAGAAAACATTCTTGAGAGGGATGCCTCGCTGACAGAAGTTTTCTGTGCAACCAGCAAATATGTAGGTTAGATGCAGGAATAGGGAACGGCAGGCAGCACTAGAAAGAGGCATCTTTGTGACAGCAAACACGCCTCGATAGGCCAAGCGGCTTGTAGGCTTGAGCGTCCCAAGAGCACCACCTTGGCGGTGGCTGAGAAAGAAGGGCTGCTTTTCTCCTGCATCCAGCGGCAGGTTCTGGGGGTCCTTGGGAAGTGCCCAACAGACTGACAAGGAGATCTTCCAAAAAGTACTCACAGGAGTCGCTGTGCTCACAAGAGAGCAGGTAGTTGGCAAGAGGTGGGGTGTACGTCAGGCACTGCAGCACGGAGTTGAGGAAGCACGTATTGCCCAGGTTGTAGAGGCCTGCTCCAGCTCTCTGCCTTTGCTGCCAGCCCATGCAAATCTTCTCCGGGGGAAAGAGGATCCTTTGTGGTGGAGCCATTCCCTTGGCAACGACTGCAGGGAAATGATGGTTTTGTTGCACAAAACCCCTGGGTAGGCCTGGCTGCTCTCAGGAAAAGCCCCAGAATTCCCTTGAGGTTGTCCCCACAGCAACATTGCGGGATGGAACACCAGCCGTGCCCATTGCATTTGGGGATTCACCAAGGCCAAGCCTGCTGGTGAAACCGTTACTCACAGGAGTTGCTCCCCATTGCGGCCATCGCTCCTCTCAGCAGCACAGCGGGAAGCTTTGGCTGACAAAGGATGTCCGGACGCAGTCCAGAAAAAGAAGATCAGCTCCAATCCCGTCTCCTGGTTGCAATGAAAGAAGCGGAGCTCAAGAAAATCATTCAAGCACCAAAAGACCCAGAGGCCAGCAGTCACCATCAAACGTGTTCCAGTGGTCGTTGTAACTGCCTGTAGCGCCTGTTGGCAGCAGAGCCCTCTGGCTCTCCAGCCCACATTTGCCCACCCTGTCTGCAGGAGTGACTGCCTTTTGGCCGCTCCTTTAACGGTTGCCATTGCTGGGCTGTGTTTCTGGTCTCCCTTCCTGACCCATCAGTCAAGGTGGGCTTCGGGTCAGGCTATGCTGAAGCTCAACGCCTCAGGCTGCCCCCTCCCTACTTTCCTAGCCTAGGCGATGGGAAAGACATAGGAATTAGCCAAGAGGAACGCTCCCCATAGCGCCTGTCTGGCCAGCCTAGAAGGGTGGAAGAGCTCAGCCTAGAGGTTGGGAGGCAGAGAGCGGCCTCCACTTTTATTCCCGATTTACCTCCTGTAGGATCTGTGCCAAAAGTCAAAGCCAACTTACCTTTGAAAGAGGGTGGAAGGTGAGGAGGGGTCAGCAGGAAAGGAGAAATGTTTAGAAAGAGGTAGCCACGCAAGTAGCTCAAGAAGGAGTTATCCCAACGGGCAGCTCGGCCCAACTGGCCCGCTGCTCAGGATGTCCAGCCCTGGCCAGGTGAGGTCACAAGTTCCGGGTGGGTGCCGCATCACTGCCCCTTTGTGACACGAGGCTGCACGGCGACACACGGTGGCCACGCAGCCACCACCTCCCCTGCAGCCAGCAGGCGGCTGCCGCTGGGCTTCCCCACGTGCTGCTGGTGAAGGGCTGTTTGGCCGCCGGCACAGCTCCCACCTCTTCCCTGCGCCGCACAGCCAGAGGAGGAAACTCCTGCCCAGGGCTGGAAGCTGCCCGTGCACAGCTGTGGCTGGCACCGGCCATTGTGCAGGGTTTCTTTGTCACTCTTCTCAGCTACAGGACTGTGCACGTGAGACTCGTAGAACAAAGCACCTGGGCTCTGACAGGTGCGCTGCCAAGGAATTTCACCTACCTGCCGAGACAAACCCTGACCTTGAGGCATCCAGTTTGGCCACTGTTATAAATTGAGACCACAACAGATCATAATCCAATTAAAATTTTTATTAATTATAGCAAGTAGAATATGAGCAAAAACAGCGCTGGACGACAGGGGAGTCTGCGCTCCGCCAACTGCCGTCCTGAGCAGTTCAAACAGTCCCTTTTTATACCTTTTTTTTTACTTTCGTGTTCATGAAGTAGTGGAGGTGTTGACCCTTCATTCATATGCACAAGCGGCATCCTGGACACCTGGCGGTTATCTTATCTTTTGTTGCCTAATCTTTACATTGGGCTTAACATAAATCTTAATAAACAATACCCTAGTCCATAGTTTCTTACAATCCCCCCTTTTTTTTTTTTTCTTTTTATCCTATTATTGTTTATTAGATGCTGCTTCCATTCTCGGCACTGCAAACAAACCTTTTTCCACAATCCCAACATTTATCATAACACTCACAAGGTAATACCTCACAATTACAATAGGCATAGTTCTCACGTGGCATAACGCATTCACAACAATCTTCATCCTCATTAATAGATACACTCTTATATTTTGCCCTAGACCTCGTAGTTAAAATAAGCAATTTAGCTATGTCAAACTGTTCTCTAATAAAGTGTAGCGTAATATACAAGGCCCAAATATAAGTCCCAGAATCAACATAATAAGTGGTCCTGCTAAAGCAGACAACAAAGTGGTTAGCCAAGGTGAGATATTAAACCAGTTTTCATACCATGACCTGCCCGCCTCACGATCTTTCTTACGTTGATCTAACCTTTTCCGGAGTTCAGACATGGTGTCCTGGGCTACTCCAGTCCTGGGGAAGTTCGGCCATTGTTGCTTTAGTGTCCCATTGTTCTGGTTCTTTTCTCCACAGTTTGTTCCTCCTCTGCCTTGCCCGTCGACTCGGTTGCTTCGAGCCACGGGGTGTACCATCTTCTCGGCAGCAAGGGAATTCTTCAGGAGAACGGCTGCTTCGGGCTTTCTGCCTGTTTACATAGGCTTCCCACTTTGCAGCTTTAATTGCCACCCACATTGTTCCCATTTGTCCGAGTAAATTTGAGTTTCAGTTCTTTTTTATCTGGGGTTACTTTCCACGAAGTTGCAGGGGCTTTCTTAATCCGGGTATGGTGAATCCAAGAATTCTGTCCCTCAACCTTGATTGCAGTGTAGGTGGTGAGTAGGACTTGAAAAGGTCCGGTCCACTGTGGTTCCAGGGTTTTATCTGCAAAACACTTAACGTATACATAGTCTCCTGGTTGTATATCGTGAACAGGTCCATCCAGACCCCTACTGCGGGTTCCCATCACATGCTTCTCAATTCTTATTAATTGTTTGTTTAGTGCCACCATATAGGAAGTCATTGTTTCTTCACCAATCTGTGAAGACATCCCCTTTTGTACCCCATAGGGTTGTCCATATAAAATTTCAAATGGGCTAAGCCCCTCTTTTGCTCTTGGTCTAGACTGAATTCATGTAAGAGCTAATGGCAAAGATTGGGGCCAAGTTAGATTTGTTTCTTGACCTAACTTGACAATCTGTTGTTTGATTAGATGATTCATCTTTTCCACCTGGCCACTCGATTGTGGTCGGTATGGGGTATGTAATTGCCAATCTATTCCTAGATGGTGGCTGATCTGTTGTACTATTCTGGACACAAAATGTGGTCCTCTATCCAAGGACATTACCGCTGGGACTCCAAACCTAGGTATTATCTCTTGGAGTAGTATTTTGGTCACTTCCCGGGCTTTAGCAGTTCTGCACGGGAAGGCTTCTGGCCAACCTGAAAAGGTATCTGCTAGTGCCAACAAATATCGATACCCCCCTTTTCAAGGAAGTTGCGAGAAATCGATCTGCCAATGTTGCCCTAGAACATTCCCTCTGCTAATGTTCCCTAGTTTTATTTTATTTGCTGTATTGGGATTATTGCGTAAAGACATTTCACATTGCTGAGTCACCTGTTTTATTACAGTATACAAGTTTCGCCCTTTCAATTTCTGATTTAGACTTTTATATAAAGTATCAGCTCCCCAATGCGTCTTATTAATAATAGGGCTGTGGTCCATATTAAATTGGATGGTACCACTATACAACCATCCCTTAAATAAGTCCACTTACTTAATTTTATTTTATAATTCATGTCCTGAATTACCTTTAAGTTTTCTTTAGAATAGTTTGGCTCTTGATCTGTACTTACAGTTTGGATTTTATCATCTGGTATTAAGGATAATTCCTCCTTTCCTACCTCCTCTGTTACTCGTCTGGCCTCATGGTCGGCCAGGCGGTTTCCAATTTCCAAATCAGTGCCTCAGAGTGGGCCATGCCTCATATCAAGGTCTGGCATGGCATATGTTCCCACCGCTCAACGCCTACTGGGTTGCAGCCAACAGCGGAGCTCAAGATTCTTCTTGGTGGCAAACACAGAGGCCAACCCAGTCTTGCCCTTGACTATGGTAGGAGGCATCTGACCAACCTTATTCCTTGTACTTCATTGTCAATGCAGTTTCATCTGCACATCCCATAACAAGTCACTGTCATGGCAAAACACACAGATTTACATTAGTAGATCTACTACAGAGTGTATTTTATTTCACTTTTTCTGCCAATATCCCCACAGCCCTGCTGACCAAGGGATATTGTTTTTATCTGAACTGAGCAAGCCTCCCCCTTATCATTTTACTGTAGCAGGTAAAGCATTTTTCACCTTTCCTGGAATTTATTTTCAGATACACCTGGTTAAAAATTTCTCTTACTTCAGGGAGGTCCTCTTTTCCTCTTTTCTGCTGAATTAAAGATAAGCTCAATATTTCAATTACTTGATCATATTTAACTTTTAATTTCATTTCCCCTTCTTTAAACGTCTAGATGTTCTAATAAATCTCATGCCAACAAAGATTTTAGTGAATTTGGCATTCTTATTTGTTTTTTTAGTTTGTACTTTAAAGGTTTCAGGATGTTTTCCTGGTGGCCAGCAGCTCCCACAACTGTAACAATTTTTTTCAGTTGGTTTTGTATTCACTAAAATTCCACCTCATACCCATTCCCTGCCCTAGAAGGGCCGTTACCGGTCCTGTTGTGCTGCAAATGCTGCAGCAATTGGGGTGACATTGTCAGGTCCTTCTGCTCAATTGTCAGCAACAGCAACCCCCTCCTCCCCACCATCAGAAGGGTTGGGGCAGGAGATGCTCTTCCTGCTCTGCAGGTTACACAAGCCTGCCTCTGCAGCAGCACTTCTGTTTTAACTCTTTCTTACCCTGAATGCAAATCTGCTACTTGTTGCTTTAAGTCTGTGTTATTACATATCAGGCCTTCGCAGGCAAACAGAAAACATCCTGCCATGCATCCCAGCATGATTCAGTCGCACCTTCGAGGGGGTACAGGGGTTTGTACAAACTCACCCCAACACTTTCACAAGGTCTTTGATTCTACACACACACACACGCCTCAGGTTTTACATACATTAGTACAAGTTTTTATATCTTACAACGTGTTTCATTCTGGTTGCTCCACAGAAGGAACCGCAACCTGAGCTTTTAAACACAGAAATTTCAACAAGAACATCTTTCTAGTTTAGGTCTCAGTTTTTTCCTATCCTTTTCTAGAGCCACAATCAAAGATCAGGTGATGTTAATCCCACACTCTTTCTAGTGCTAGTACCATAGGATCCCGAGGGGGTACTAATCCACAGTCCTTTTGCCACTCAGGTTTGTCCTGGAGGACAAAGAACATGTCTGCATACGATACTTCGTCCCATTTTCCTTCTTTTCTCAGACACAACATTAATTGCAGGAGAGTGTTATGATCTAACGTTCCTCCCTCCTGAGGCCATTTCGCATCCCTCTCCAATTTATACAAAGGCCACCACTGATTACAATATTTAACCAATTTCCTTCTATTTTCGGTACCACCATGTCCTACAATATCACTCCAATGTTTTAATATACAACCCAAGGGCGATTTTTCACAGGGCTTACTCCTTCCATTTCCCATTTTGCAATTTTAATTACTTTGGGTTTTTTTTCTTTTTTTTTTTCCCGGCCGCCTTAGCCACCCAAGGTCAGAAACGCGGATAGAGCTTCTTACTCGTTTTGCACTCAAACGCCTGTCTCAAGCACTCTTGCACTCACACTCAGTCAAAATAATTAAGCTATACACGGAAAATCAAAATGCGCATCTCAATCACACCATTCACACTCTCCGGGCAGCCCGCAGTCACACAAGCAGTATGTTATACGGTACTGTGCACTTATGTACAAACTCTTAGGAACACTAACAGTTCACAAAGTATGCATTTCAATGAACAATTGCCAAAAACCAAACAATAAACAAAAACCAATTTTTCCTGGTCTTAAGCAGAGTGTTAAGTTTTCCGCTATTTGCCACGAATTACCAGAATGTTAATATTTTTCAACATACATTTCATAACTCCGAGTTTTGAACATATAACAAGACAACACATAGAACAAACAAGACACAGAGCGCTATTTCAGTTGTTACATTCCAGGAACTCCCCAATTCTTAAGACAACCTAAAGGAAGTTTTTAGCTTCCTCTTTTTCCTACGCAAAAGTTTCCCTTTTACTTTTGCTGTGAGGTCCCTCTTGTTCCTGTGAGATTCCGCCTTATTCCGTCCCGCCCCCCGCTTTCCGTCACGAGGCCTCCGGGCTTTTAGGAATGGCAGTAACCTCGGGTTTGCTCGATCTGCCCTCAAGATCGCTAGCGGCCACCCCTTGGTCAGCAAACCCCCTCCCAAGGTACCTTTCCTCCTGGGGACTATGCTGCGCGCCGGACGTCTCCGTGCGTCTCACCAGCCGCCCCGTTACTAAACATACCGTTTTATCCGTGGATCCAGGGGTTTCTCTTCTGCTCCCGGGTGAACAGCTGAGAAGAGGAGGCTCCTCCGAGGAAATCTCCCGGGGCGCGCCTAGGAGCGTCCGCTCCGCAGCTGGTCCCTCAGCCGAGCAGAAATCCTCCTGCCTGGCTCGCCAAACTGACGTGCGGAATTAGACTCTATAACTCGAAAGTTATAAAGTAGGTATGTTTATTGCGCGCAGATGCACGGGGGATCGCTCCTCCACAAGCGTGCATGCCCGAAATGATGAACCATCTCACATTTATACAATAAAACAAATGAATATTCAATTAACGCCTGTACATATTTGTTACCTAAACCCCGCTTTGTATGTTAATTAGCTTATCAGTCCTTTGCCTGGAATGTGGTGGTCTTGCAGGTTTGTAGGTGATTCATGTCCTTGTGACCATCCCATCTTCTCCAGCAAGGAGACTTAGCACTCCCTCCCTCTAGATAGCATTGGAATATCTCTTAAATAGCCCCTTTGTTAGAGGAAGAAGGGCAGGCGTCTCCTCAAAACTGTAGTTGTCTCCTCAGAGCTGTGTGCCTATGTGACCAGACATCGCACCCATGACCAGTCACCATACCCACATTCCTTGAGCAGACATATACAATCACAATCGATGTCCATTGTCGCCATTTCACACTATTTCTCCATATCACTGTTAGCTCTTGATTTTTTATTTTAATTTCTAATTGCAATTCAACAATTAAATCTCGTCCTAACAGATTAAATTCTGCTTCAGGGACGAGCAAGAGTTCACCCATTCCAAATTTATTTTCAGTTTCGAATACCACATTTTTGATTTTGCTTACTTTAAAGGTTTCTCCTTTTGCCCCAATTACTTGTACTTTTTCAGGGGAAACTTTACATCCCTCAGGTATTTGCTTAATAGTTGATTTTTCAGCCCCAGTGTCTACTAAAAAGGTGAACTCCTGTTTATGGGGACCTATTTTTAATTTTATCAAGGGCTCATGATGACTCCGGTCCCCTAAGATATAGAGCCCCTGACTCTCCTATTTGCCACAAACTGAGTTTTTAGGAGCGCTTACCCTAAAGGGTCGTCTGGATTTACCCCAGAGTACAGCTGAAGGGCTTTCCTCAGTCGTTCCAGCCACTCAGTAGGGCTTTCATCTTTCTTTTGCATTTCATTAAATGCTTTATTGATATTCTGGCCACGGGGTACTGCTTCCCTAATCCCCTGAATTACTATAGTTCTCAGGTCCTGCATATGAGTTCTATGCACTGGATCCTGATTATCCCAATTAGGTCTTTGGAGTGGCCATTTAATATCTGCTTGGGGTCCCTGGGCATGCTGAGCATCCCACAGTCTCATTCCTGCTCGTCATCATATCTCTTTCCTCGGTAGTAAATAATTGACCAAGGATAGATTACATCTCATCCCAAGTATAAAGGTTTGGTCCCAAAAAATTGATTTAATCTTTCTCCCACTCCGAGTGGGTCCTCAATTAAGTTTCCCATCTCGATTCTTTTAAAATCTCGTAGGTCAGCCGAGTTTAGGGGTACGGAAATATATCCGATCACAGGTTGAGGTCCCCCCATGGGTATTTCCCTTAGGGGGTACATCTGAGCTGCCCCTTTCTGACTTCTAGTTATGCGTCTAGGAAGAGGGGGAGACCCTTGTTTCGACTCTGGTGGGGGAGTGGGCGCTCTGGGGACCTCTGCGGGAGCAGGAGGAGGAATGTAAGGAGGGGGGGTTAGAAGGGTTTCGTCCAACTCTTCTTGCTTTTTCTTTTGTTTAGTTTTTATTTCATTCAGTGGGTAAAGTCTAGCTCCCGGTCTTTCTAGCCACGCTTCCGCATATCGACTCTCCTCCGGGTTAAGGGGTTTTTTATTATTAACCCAGAGGTTTAATTGCTGTCTTACCCAATCTTCTTCTGACCCATAGACTGGCCAAAAGACATTTTTAGAAATTTTCTTCCCTCCCCATATCTTAGTACAATATTCTATCATCTTCTGCTTATCTTTCCCTAGAGTTCCAGGGAAATATCTCCAATTGTCTAAGATATATGCCAGAGTGTTGGGGCTCTTGCTGTATTGAATGATTATACTGAACTCTGAAGCAAGTGGAAAAATACTGAAGAAATAAGACGAGGTTACGGCCAGAACAGTGGGATGAAGAAAAAGGAGCAAATTGCAGATGTTTGCTCAAAAGCAAGGCCAACGGGACGTGATAAGAGGAGCTGGGAAACCGCAGAAAGGAGCCTACGTGCCAGAGAAAGCAGAAACAGAAATCTTCCCAGTAAACAATTGTTAACCAATCATATTATTATACGCTTGTAAAATAGCCAACCACATTATTGCACGCTTATAGAATGCCTTATAAAAGTCTACCTGGTTTGTACAATAAACGGATCAGATCTTGAACTCTGTGAGTATTTGAATCTGACTCCCGCTCGCCCGAAATGCCCGCAGCACCAGAGGGGTATTCTTAGGTACAATGGGTACCCTTCCCATGGGAGTCAAAGGCTTGCTGCCCTTCGCCCCCATCTTCTGGAATATCCACAAACATACACTCACTCGTTATATTCCAGGAAACCCAATCCCGCCTGAACGGCAAACCCGCGAACAAATTCGCAATATACTTACGCGTCCTGCGTCTTCGTCCGGACTCCCGTGCACAGAATTTTTATGGGATTTTACCGGTTTCTCCTTTGCTCATTATTCTAGAATTTAGGTTCGTAGGTAAGGTTGGAGTAAGCTGTTGGTCGCGGGGCTGCGAAATGTCGCGGGGCGCCTCCCCGGAGGACCAAAGCCCACCGTTCCTTTTCCAAGTCACGGCACCAGAATTGTTATAAATTGAGACCACAATAGATCATAATCCAATTAAAATTTGTATTAATTATAGCAAGTAGAATATGAGCAAAACCAGCGCTGGACAACAGGGGAGTCTGCGCTCCGCCAACTGCCGTCCTGAGCAGTTCAAACAGTCCCTTTTTATACCTTTTTTTTTACTTTCGTGTTCATGAAGTAGTGGAGGTGTTGACCCTTCATTCATATGCACAAGCGGCATCCTGGACACCTGGCGGTTATCTTATCTTTCACAAGCGGCATCCTGGACACCTGGCGGTTATCTTATCTTTTGTTGCCTAATCTTTACATTGGGCTTAACATAAATCTTAATAAACAATACCCTAGTCCATAGTTTCTTATAGCCTCCAACTCGCTTGGGTGGCTTTTGTTGACCCCTGCCCCTGGGGACGGCTGGGGTTTCCCCTCTCTTGCCTGGGGAGGCTGCTGGGAGAAGGCGTGCCCCGGGGCATGCTGGGAGCTGTAGGCCTGGGACAGCCCCATGGCCATGTTGTCCCCAGGGCATGCTGGGAGCTGTAGGCCTGGGACAGCCCCATGGCCATGTTGTTCCCAGGGCATGCTGGGAGCTGTAGGCCTGGGACAGCCCCATGGCCATGTTGTCCCCGGGGCATGCTGGGAGCTGTAGGCCTGGGACAGCCCCATGGCCATGTTGTTCCCAGGCATGCTGGGAGCTGTAGGCCTGGGACAGCCCCATGGCCATGTTGTTCCCAGGCATGCTGGGAGCTGTAGGCCTGGGACAGCCCCATGGCCATGTCGTTCCCAGGGCATGCTGGGAGCTGTAGGCCTGGGACAGCCCCATGGCCATGTTGTTCCCAGGGCATGCTGGGAGCTGTAGGCCTGGGACAGCCCCATGGCCATGTTGTTCCCAGGGCATGCTGGGAGCTGTAGGCCTGGGACAGCCCCATGGCCATGTTGTTCCCAGGGCATGCTGGGAGCTGTAGGCCTGGGACAGCCCCATGGCCAGGTTGTTCCCAGGGCATGCTGGGAGCTGTAGGCCCGGTGCTGCAGGGCAGCCATGTTGTTCCCGTGGCATGCTGAGAGCTGCCATTGCCCACCCTCAGCCTCCCAGCAGCCATGTTGAGCTGGGCAGGCGCAGCCTGGGCTGGGCTGGGGCCCTGCTGGGGCTCTGCCCTTCAGCGGCAGAGCTGGGCGCTTCTCCTCGCTGATGGGATGAAGTTATAAAGAATCACTAGGAGAGGCTGCAGCTACGGCAGTGATTAACTCCACCTATTGAATTAGCTCACCAAGGGGTGGCAAGCCTTCTGAGGCAGCTGGGCTATAACAGTAGCCAAGGGAAGTGGGGTAACGCAGCGTTGCCTTCCAAAGCATAGAGCACAGGGAAGAGATGAAGTTCTATAAGAACAAGTAGAGTGCAGGTGCCCCAGGAAAGTTCATCTGAAGTTCACCAAGTTGTTGACCACCAGCGCTCTCCAAAGACCCCATTAAAGACCCCCAGGAGCAAAGGGACATAGGCAAGTGCCTTATGCATATGTAAATAATTTTGAGGAAGTAGTTAGTGCAAAGTACATCTTCCCATCTGAACATGCCCAGAACGGACCCTGAGGGGCTGGATATTGACCGGTGGAGCGTGCTGATGGGTGGTAGCTTGTTTGTTTTCCCTTCCCACACAAAATTCCATTTTGTTTTGTGAGTAAGCAAAACTACATATTTCAATGCGTTTTCTGGATTGGTAGTTTTTGCATAACACATACGATCTCCAGGTTTAAACACTGGTGCCAGAAAACCCCAACAAGAACACGTGCCTGGAATAAGGCTTCGCGCTTCTGGGGTAGACCGTGGTTCTATTTCACAACTCACATCAAACTGTTCATGAACAATTCCTGAGGGGAGTATTCGGATAGGGTAGGGGATTTATTTCCCATGTTTCAACCCTATTATCTGGTTTGGACGAGAAGCATTCAAGGGACCAAGGCCATACCCCATTTGATAGGCATTTGAAATGCCAGCCTGGGGATAACATGCCTTCCTATTTGTGGTGCACGGATTCACCGTGGGGTCTCAATACATACTGGATCCCCCCTTTGCCAGGGGTCCAGATCCCCTGACCAGTAGGCAGCTGCCTGAGGGGCCCACCAAGACTTCTCTGCTAAGCTGCTTTCCAGCAAGGTGGCCCCCGCCTGTGCTGGGGCCTGGGCTTGTTCCTCCCCAGGGGCTGGCCTCAGCACTTGTTGGACCTGATGGGGTCCCTGCTGCGCCCTTTCTCCAGCCAGACTCGGTCCCCAGCTGCCAGCACAGCCACTGTGGTACCAGACACCCCCATGTCCCATTTTGTGGGTGCCAGCGGTGCCCAATGCCAGACCATCCCCGCTGGGTTCAAACACTGAGGGTGATGCAGCCCCAGCTGCAGGATGGATGGATGAGCTCCATAGATAGAACCATGGATAGAGAAAAGATTGAACATTTCAGATGAAGGGGCACGCCAGGGGTGTCCCAGCCCTGCACCCTGCAAGCTGCCCACTGGCAGGGGAACCCATTGCTCTTGTGGGAGCAGCGCTGCCACCACGGGGGCTTGCAGAAACAGACACAGTGGTGCCGGCAGTCGCATCTCCACCAAGCCTTTGGGCAGCCCCACAGCTGGGAGCAGCCCTCCTGCAGGCACAATCCTGCCCAGCACGGTCCTGAGGCTGCCTGCCCACGTGCCCTGCCCATGGGGACATGGTGCTGGGGCCTGGGCTCTGCTGGGGTGCTGCTGCCTGGCCCCACGTGGATGGTGCTGCCCAGGCCCATGGAGCTGATTCTGTCTGGAGTCATGGGGCTCCTCTTCCTCATCCCCATTGGGCTCCTTCTGCCCACCTGCACAGGGCTGCTTCTGCTTGTCCACATGTCCTCCCCTTGGCCTTTGTCCCCATCTGCCATCTTCTCCATGTGCGCATCTGCCCCCAGCAGCTCTACTCGAAGGCCCTGGAAAAACCCTCTGGGCTCCAGCAGCCCTGGATAGAGCTGATCCTCTTTCCTGCTGCTCCTCTTTCCTGGCGGGGGGGAGGGAGAGAACTGTGGGGTGGTGGTGAGCGTGGTGTGTGTCCCACTACAGACCGCCTCTTGCCACTTGGCCATCATTACTTGCAGAAACTTTTGGTACTGCCTGGTTACTATGAGGGTGTCCTGGACGATATGGATGAGCTCCTCGGTGAGGTTCTGTGTGACCGTGGCCATGGCTGAGGGGCTGCTGGGCTTGGCTTCAAATCGATGGGGCTCTACGCACTGTCCCTGCCGTCCAATGGGGAATTCCTCATGCTTTGGCATCCCTGCCATCCACAAGGAATTCCTCCGCTGGCAACTCCAGGGAGAGGGCCTGGCCAAGGGCAATTCCCAGCTTCCTCACTGGCACCCAGGTTGCCCTGATGGACCGGGAAGGTGCAGAGCCAGGTAGTGCCACTGGCTCTACCATCACACCAGGCCAGTGGTGTGGGACACAGTAGCGGGAGCCCAGGGTAGAAGAGCCGCTGCATGACAGCGACAGCAGCAGGGCCTGTGCAGACTGGTGCTCCTTGGCAGAACATCTGCGCTCGCCCTGCAGTAGAGGACGGGGAAGAGAGAGAAGGCTGTTGCCCTGCAGTGCTCATGCACATGTGCAAGCCCACGTGTGCAGGTCCAACTTCTGTTAGTGAGGACTGGCAGGTTTCTTGGACAGACACTGGGAAGGCAGTCAGGTGTCGGGTGGCCTGAGGATCCTGACCTCTTCTTCCTCAGCCAAAGTGCCACGAGTCCCAGAATCACGCAATGGTCGTTGTTGGAGGGAACCTCTGGAGATTATCGAGTCCAACGCCCTGCAAAAGCAGGCTGTGCTAGAGCAGGTTGCACAAAATCATGTGCAGGTGGTGCTGGAATGTTTCCAGGGCCTCTCTGGGCAGCCGGTGCCAGTGATCTTAAGCTGGAGTGCTGTGCAAGGGTCCCTGTGCTGGTGGGGGGCAGTGCCTGGGCTAGCTGCAACATCAAGGCACCGCAAAGGGGCAAGGAGATGATGAGCACAACAGGCCCATGCCACGCTCCCTGCCTCCCCACATGACAGTGCCTGTGCCCAGGTCCCTGATGGCTGTGGAGGCCACCTGGCACTGGGCACCCTTTCCCCTGGCTACCCGGAGGCTGCCTTAGGCTCTCTCTAGTCCACTCAGGCCCCCTTCTGAGGCCTTCGTTGCACCCCAGACCCCTCTGCAGAGCCTCAAGCCCTCAAAAAGACACCGGACTGGGGGCCCGGTCCCCTAGTCTCGACCATTCCACTCGAGTCCCCGCGGCACCCCTCCATAGGGGTCTGGTATGCCCCAGGCCTCCGGTTGCTCCTCTAGCGTGGCCGCTACTACAGCCAGAAGGCAGCCAGGGAGGGGGGCAACTGCCGAGCAGCAGCAGCAGCAGCCTCTTTGCTCCCACTCAAAGCTCATGGCGCTCCCTGCAGCCACTGCAGCCGTAGGCCTGGGCTTGGAAACATGGTGCAGCTGTGAAAGCAGAGCAGCCTGGGGAAGCCCAGGAACTCCGTGGCGTGAGCAAAGGCCCCAGCTCGTGGATTTCCCCTGAAGCCCAGCTGGCCCTGAGAGGCCACTTTCAAGCTGGCTTGCGCCTCGTACAGAAGCCCACAGGGATGCCAGCAGGAGCCAGCCCAAGGCATTCTCTGCTTCCAACTGCCACCCCCAAGGCCCTGAGCCCTCCTATGACCTGCCTTCCTTCCTTCCACTGTTCCCTCATGCTTCTCTCGGAGCAGGCAGAGCTTCAGCCCTTTGCGGTGACCCTTTGTGCCCGACTTGGCAGCCTGCCTCCTTCGGCAGGTGCCGGCTCTGGAAGTCCTTGCCTCGCACAGGAGACTGCAGTGCACTGGCGCGTGGTTAGCCATGCCAACGGAAACACTTTATTGCAAGAAGGCAGCCTGCTGGGTTCTGCCGTTGCGAGGAGCGTGGACAGGACAGAGCAGGCCTTTGTCACTGAGGCTGCCTTTCGTCAGCAGGCATTGCCCCAGCAGGAAACGGTCGTTGTGCGCTGCAGCCTGCCCTGGATGCTCCTCATCGTGCTGCTCCAAGCTATTTCGCTCTTAGGTACTGCAGGAGCTCCTGCAGCCGAGTAAAGAAGTCCAGCAGCTTCTGGACTGGAAACGGGCAGGGTGGAAACCGGCTCGATTCTGTTGGCCTTGGGCTTGGCCTTGGCCTCTGAACGGGGGTGTAGGTGAAGACTGGCTGTGGCCTTGCAGTAGTGGTTACTGCTGGGCGCAGGCCCATCTGCGCCAGGATCCAGTCGTAGAAGTGCTGGGTGGAGGTGTAGACTCCGGGCTTCCTTGCTCTCGCACAGCCCGTCCCCCAGCTGGTCACGCCAACAAGCCAGAAGTAGTCGGCGCTCTTGTCTTGGCACACGAGAGGCCCACCGCTGTCCCCCTGCAGCACAGGAGAGAGGACGAAGGGGTTGTTGGGTGGCCACCCTCAGCCCGGTGGCTGGCTCCTTCTCTCTCACGGCACCTGCCAGAGCTGCATTCAGTGGCCAGCCAAGCTCTGTAGAAGCTTGCCTGGCAGGGGGCGGTGGGCCTGTAAGGCAGGGCTCGCTCTCACCGCTCTTCACGGTGGTGGTGAAGGTGTGTCAGACGGCTGGGATGGTGGAGCTGTGGGCTGCCAGGGGCACCGGGCGGGCCTTCTGGGCAGCGTGCCAGGCCTCTGGGACAAGGCGGGCAGGCCCTGGGCAAGGGCTTGCCCATGGGGAGGGGCGGGTAAGGCCCTCAGCGGTGGGGACCCAGCCATGGGAGTGTGAGTGGCCAGCAAAAGGCCGTGATGGCGCACGTTTGGGCGGTTGTGGCGGGGCTGCCTGCGCTGCCAGGGCTTGGCTTGTAGCACGCTCCTACCTGGCAGGTGTCGATGCCGCCCTGCGGATAGCCAGCACAGATGTTGTGGCTGTGGATGGCTCCCCTGTACCAGCCGCTGCTGTTACAGACCCTGGCATCAATGAGGTGGACCTGGGCCTCCTGCAGCGCGTATGCCGATCCTCCAGCTGTGAAGAGCACAGAAAGGAATGAACACCCAGCAGCTCATTGCCAGTTCTCCTCCCCCGTCTGGCTGAAGCCCTCCCCCGGGGCTTGGCTTTGCATGCGGACAGGCGCTGGACCGCTCTTGCCTTTCTGCCTTGCTCTGGGTCAATGGCTCCGGCCCCTCTCTCGAAGAGAGAGGCTTACGCCCCCACAGCCTGACTCTGGCTTTCGCCTCTGCCGTCAGGAAGCGCATCCTGCTTCCCCAAGCTGGCCAAGCTTGCACTGGCGCCGCCACTGCGTTTGGGCCACTCACCTCTTGCTTTCCTGGCACCCCAGCCACTGACGTAGCAGGCTGTCAGCTCTGAGACTCTCAGCGAGGCGTCGGGCACACAGGCAAGCTGTACGTAGCTGTTGCACTGGACAGGCTGGTCCAGTTCCAGCAAGGCAATGTCGTTCCTCTGTGTGACGTTCCAGTAGTGCTGGTGAACCAGCAGCCGCCTGACGGCGCGCACCTGAGCCTCAGGGCCCAGCTGAGTCAGCTGGGTAGCACCGAGCACCACGCGCAAGACGGTGATGTGCCTGGAAGGCAGATGGAGAGAGGGCTCAGAGGGAGCGCAGCCACGTGCTGCAGCAGCCCGGCACTTGCCCTGCCTTCTGCTCGACGAGGGAGAGAGGCAAGCAGCGCTAGGGAGGCTGCGACTGCCCTCGCGTGCCTTGGGCTCAAGCAGTGTCGAGCGGGAGGCTGCTGAGAAGCAGTGGCACGAGCCCAGCCTTCTCCTGAGCAGCCTCTCGGCGGGGCTCCGGAGTGCCCAGGCACTGGGCGTGCTGCAGGGCAACGGGACGGCAGTAGCACGTGCTGCTGCGCTCAGGGCACCTGCTAGTGTTGTGGGGCTAGCCCCGACCCCTGGTCCTCCTTACCTGACCTCGATGAAGCAGTGGGCTGCTGTGAGGACCCACTGTGGGCTGATGAGGGAGCCCCCGCAGATGTGCGCCGTGCCTCCTTCCACGAGAGCCTGGATGCTGACGATCCAGGGCCAGGCCCCTGGCTGGGCATCTGTGCCACCCACGACGCGCGACATGCCGTAGTGCAAAGCCATGGGACGAAGCCCGCAGCTCCCTCTGTAACCAGAAACTCCTTACTGTGCTGCTGGATGGCTTGCGCCGTTGCGGCTGAAGGCCAGCCGTCTTCCCTCCCCACAAGGCATGGCCAGACGGGCCGAGGAAACCCATGGGGCCAAAACCCGCTCCCCTCGCCCCGCTTTCTGCTTCAGCCCGTAGACGAGTTGTGCCGGCAGCCTGGCTGCTGTCAAGGCACTGAGCCTCCCACATGGCTTTCAGGAACCTGGGGGGTGGCCATGGAGGACAAGCAGGCCCCCTCCAGTGAAGCCCACAAGGCTTGCCCAAGCTCCCTCCCAGAGCCTCGGGCCACTTACCCACAGCTGTCCCATGTGCCGTGCACAGGACAGCACACGGCCAGCAGGACAACGAGGAGACGCAGAAAACCCATCGCTGCCAGCGACATGTGGCAGCTGCAAGGACGAGGGCTTGTCGCCACCAGTACGGCTGCTGACGTACTGCCCGCAGGATTCCCGTTGCCCGGGGTTCCCTTGGACGTGGGACTGATGTCACAGAGTGCCTGGTTCCGGGTGCTGGGCGTGGTGGTGTCGGGGGGGCGGGGGGGGAGGGGAGGGAGGGGAGGCAATAGGAGGGGTCCCAAGCAGGAGTGGAGGCAGAAGCTGGGATCGCGCACCCCGACAGAGCCTTGTGGAATGCGCTGCCTGCCATGGGACCTGCCCACCCTGATGGCGCAAGCATGTGCTAGGCAATCCCTGATTGGTGGTTAACTACCAGCAATTAACAGCAAGGTGTTACCTTTCCTTGGCGCCATCCGTCTCCCACTCCCCTGTGCTCTGCAAACAAGCCTAGCAGACGCACAGTCAGGTTCAA
>NC_073719.1:15472395-15524895 GCF_023634085.1 Falco cherrug | reverse complement strand
CTGTAGTGAGTATCACAACAGGTACGCTGCCTGCAGCTATTAGGTGCTACTGCTCAACGCCGTCCCAGGTAAGGAGTGCCGACACTTTCCTCAGCCTCACAGACCCCCTGCGAGCCCAGGGACCTGGCCTCACTGATTTAGGGCTCCCACAGATGGGAATTTGCTCTCTGAGGAAATGCAGTCATTGCAATCAACTTTTCCTTCCCAAAACATCAGCTGGAATGTGGATGGAACTGGAATGGGAAGCACTGAGCTCCATTACCCTGAACCCTGATATTGTGGATGCTTTATTTGTCCTATACCATCCAAAAAAGCACCAACATCCCTCTGAGGCCGTACGGTAGTTTTACCCCTGGGCAGTGTGTCTTACTGAAAGGAATCTTTCCAATGAACCTCAGCTTCTCCTGATGCTCCTCTTCTTGAGTAACAAAAGCCTTCCACTGGAAGTGGGCTATGATTTTACTCCGGGGCTTGTAGAGATTTATCCCTAAGGTGACACTACCTAAAAAACCAGACTTTTTCAGATGTGCCCAGGTGGCCTTTGGGTCACCATCCCACCCGGGTCACAGGGAATTCTGCATCCAAGTCATTCAGGTGACTCTGAGGAGGCCCACCTCAGTCATGGCTTGCCCAGAGTCTCCTGCAAGCACGCCACCAGGGTTGTGTCTCTCCTGATCCCTTGTTGCCAACATGACAAGATGCCTGGGGCATGCAGGCAGAAGAGGGACGTAAAAAGAAACAGGCAAAGTGACAGCCCACGGCAGGATGGGATGCAGATGAAAACTTCACTGTCTTGGGGCAGCAGTGCCCTCACTTGCTGTGGGTCTGTGAAGATATGTCAGAATGAGACCGGTGGGGCACGGCCCACACCAACCTGCCCATCACAGCCCTGCAAGCCCATTTCTTCTGCCTGGAGCCTGCTGGTGCCTATGCCTGAGCGTGCAAGTCTACACCGAGTATTCCCAAGCTGTCCCACAACCCGAGC
Source organism: Falco cherrug (assembly GCF_023634085.1). NCBI lineage: Eukaryota > Metazoa > Chordata > Aves > Falconiformes > Falconidae > Falco > Falco cherrug. The sequence goes on along the minus strand of NC_073719.1, from coordinate 15,523,910 downwards.
GAGCACACCTTTGCTTTCCGCCTCAGACCGAGCTGAAGAGGAGAGAGCCCCTGGCTGTGCACTGGAGTCTTGCTGGAGCACCTGCCAGCACTTCACCCTCCAGAAGAGACCCCCACCAAAGCGTCCCTCACTGCCAGAGCTTCCAAACCTTCATTCTTCCCAACCAAGCAACTCCCAGGAGTCAACTAAGCTCAAACTTGAGCACCGAGCCTACTCTGCCTGTTGCAGGTGAGGGTCTCCCAGGTGAGAAGCAAACCCCAAACACGAGACATTCTCCATCGAAATGGCACTTCTGTGGAGCGTGTTTAAAGCCTCAGAGCCAGCCCCAGCTGAGAAGGGCAGTGACCCGGCCATCCCTGGAGAGCATCCCTCTGCCGAGGCAGAGCCTTCCCCTCGCTGCACGGGTTACAGCAAGGCAGCCAGGGGATGGACCTGCCTTTCCAAGGCTGCCACGCAAAAGCACAAGGGGAGAGCTGGCTGCCTACTGGATGGACTCCTTAAACCCTAAGCCAGACACAATGCGGCAGTATCACAGTCGTGCCGGCAAAAAGAGCCCTCCCTCTCTTGGAGGGAGGTTGGGGAACGACTCACCCTTTAAATAGATCTCTGCAGCCATTCATTCATCTCCACATATGGAAAGTTCAGCCTTTGTGCCTGTATAAGCTCGACTTCTCTGCTCTTAAGGGAGCCGAGGAGGAGTGGGAGGGATTTGTGGCCAGAGATGAGCTATGTCGTGAGAAACAGCAACGTTTCCAATGACTAGACAGCCTGCTTTCTAGAACGGACAACTTAGCATACAAAAATAACCAAGGTTCAGAAGCATTACAGAGGCAGGTGTGCTTTATGAGCATTGCCTTCCCCCTCTGCTGAATCCTCGGCGTACGTTGGCAAGCAGAGGAAGCAGGACTCAAGAAATAGGAGACATGCACAGTGCTTCGAGTGTGCACAGCTTCGGTTCATAGAAACATGACCTCATGCTCTACGAGACAACAAACTACTGCAAAATAAACTCCACGAAAACTATCATGATCTCACTGTCTAAACCCATGGCCACGTGGGTCTTGAAATAATGGGTATAGTTCTGATCTTAAAAAACCAAGCTGAAGCCTTTGACATTTAATCGTTCTTTCTGCCCTTCTCCAATCCACAGAGCAGCTTCTATACAAAGACTGAACAGGATTCCTCAACCTAGAAATAACAGAAGAGATAGGTAGGTTTGTAAAAGCACGAATGGCCTGGGAAAATGTGAACAAGGAAAAATTTGTCACCATTTGTCATAAAACAGGAACCCAAGGGCCTGGAATAGTATTAGTCAGAAATTACAGAAGCGTAGTAGTAGCAGTTTCCCAAGTACTTCCTTTGGAATGTACTGCCATAGGACCCTACAGAAGCTCATAGCTACAAACCCACAAAGTAACTGGACAAAGGCTTGGAAGGTAAAACCATCAGAAGCTATTAAACAAAGACGTGAATAAAGCCTCTAGCACAGAAAAAATGCTAACTCCAGGGCCCACGAGGCAGAAAGCTTATGCACTGCCTGTTCTACACGCTTTGCTAAGCATCCCCTACTGCTGCTCTCCTGGAGAGGAACCGGGGACAGAGACACACTTATGCTCCCGGCTGACACCAGCGTCCCGCAGGGAGAGACGAGGACAAAGCCACATACAAGGGCACACTCAGCTTTTGCCCCTTACCTCCTGACTTGAAGCACCAAAACATGCAGAGGTTTTGAAAGAAAAGGGTTTAGAGGAGTCTGCAAAGCAAGTTGAACGTTCTTCTGCTTTGAAGGACGCAGAGTGTGGGCACCATGCAGTGTCCAGCACTTACCTGTGTCGTAGTGAACTGTCAGGGGTCTGGAATAATCACCCGTCTTCTGTGGGTGGAAGTCCACTGTTACTTGCACGGCATCACCAATCCCAAGAGTTCCAGCAGAGGGATCGACAGAGAAAGGGCTGCAACACAGAGAGGCACATCAGGATTACTGTGGGACATTTGGGGACTATGTGGCTGTCTCGTTCACTTCAGCTCACCTGTGCAAGCGAGAAGCAAACAAACCACAGTCAGCAGAAGAAAAAGAGAACAGACAGCATCAGAAACTGAGCCACCAACTCGACTCCTGAAGAGCTCCAGGCCTCAGAACCTCCTATGCTATAAAACGACCTCGTCTCCCCCATACCCTGCATCCAGTTCTCTGCAGCAAGGCTCAAGAGTCTGACTGCTAGCGATACGATCGGAGGAGGGTTTTTGAAGGGCACGGAGATGGTGAGGGTTATTTGCATGCACAGCTTGACACAGACTTCCTCAGGAATCCGTCTTTTCCTGCCACCTATACACCTCAGGAGATACAAATGTCAAGGCAATGCTTGTCCCAGTGAGATTGCAGTCTGGAAATCAGACAGGGAGAAGAGAATTTCTTCTTGAAGAAAAGAGAATAACTGGAGTTTAATTTGCAGAATTCATCTCTCTTTTTTTTTTTTTTTTTTTTTTTTTACTTGAAAGCATCCTGGTTTTGTCTAAGAAAGGGTGCATTTTATCAGAGTTTTAGTGAAAGCTGCTCTAAGCAAAGAAAAATCGAGTGCAAAGGCACATTAGAGTGATACAATAACAAGGAAACAAGACACAAAAGGAGTATCCCATTTACAGCCTGAACAATTAGATCTCTAGCTAAATGAAGCACCATCAACAGGAGCATACTGAGTCAAGTTTAACAGGAGCTTTTCGGTGTATTCACAAGCAATGCAATCTGGGGCTCTGGGTTGTAATCCAAGCTTGGTAACTGTTTGCTTGGCCCGCTGGGGGAATTCTGTGCAACGTGTTGGAAATAATTATGAAAAGGTGTTGGTGTACTTTGGATTTAACACTAGCAATTATGATTTGTGGCCACGTAAACAGCTCTTGGCTGACAGACACATAATTCAGTTCTTTAACGCTTAGGGAAAGTCAGATGCAACATGCTCCTGCACAACAGCAGCTGGGCTTTGTGGCTCCTGTACAGCCTCACTTAGAAAGCAAAAGTTACTGGCTTTAGTGCTTTGCTTGCGGTCACTTTGTCACCTCTAAAACACCTTCTGGAGAGTTTCCCAGTGATTAGGGAATGCAGCACACAAAAATAATGAGAAAATCTGGAGCCATGCACGAGCTGAGCTTCATTCATGGAAGTAGTCACAGCTGATGACATTGCTGGAGTTCCTGCTCATTAAGGAGATATTGCTGCAATCAGGGGCCTGACCTGCTCCCATGACAAAAGCAAGAACGTTGGCAGTGACTAATGGAGAAGCACTGGGCCTGCAATGTTTACGTACTAGACCTAAGTCACCTGGGAGGGAGGAGGAAAGCCAAGGCCCTTCCAGCCTCAGAACTGGATTGCTCTACATGGCCCTGCACCTGCACTGGGGGCTGTGCCTGCTTATACTGGGCAAGGCTCTGCTGGTGCTTGGCTGGCATCACTGCCTGCTGGGGGAAAGGCACAGAAAAATTCCCCCCACCCTTTTTCCCCCCCCCCCCCCAGAAACATTGCCAGAACAGAAAAGCTGCTGGTTAAGGACCACACTTAGCACTACCTCCCATCCCGTCCCCTTCCTACTCCGTCCCCATGTCTGCATACCCCTGCCCTCAAATAGCTGGGATGGGAATAACACTCCCGAGGATGACTTCAGGGGATGCCTGAGAAAGAAGGTATCTTCCCATCTTCAAATTACCAGAAGAAGAGGATCCCACCGAGGTCAGGACTCATTCTCAGGACTGAAAAACAGAGCACAAGTCAGACACCGCACCTCCTGCCTCCCACCCCATGCTGTACCCACGGGACAACTTTGTTACTGCTGTCGCAGGAGCTTGGTATCCCTCACGTAGACCTGGTTCTCCAAGACCCAGAGGGATGTAAGCTCCATGCTTAAACTGAACTCTGAACTTCAGTCCACATCACTAAGCTGTTCCCTGCAGCCTACAGATAAGAGATGCTAAGGTCACGTCTCTGACACACTAATAGCCAAATGAAAACCACTGCCAAGAGATGAAGCTGGCAGGCTAAACTCTGGCCTTCTCTCCATGAATTGTGAGCTGTTCTTTAAGATAATCCTTTTCCTGTTAGATCTACCCTGTTAGTGAATCACTACTGCTCCTGAAAAAACAGGAAAGATAAGGTTTGGAGGTTTATTAATAGCTCTTCTTCTGACATCCTTTTTAACTATGTCCCTTTGTATGTTTGCTTTGTTGTACAACATCTAAACTTTCACAGGTCCAGATCTCCCAGCGGTGCCTTGCAATCCCCAGCTTGTATAAACCCATCTAGCCGCACCAGCCTGAGGGAGACCTTCCCGCCAGAACCTGCTGTGATCTTGCCCGTTACTGCCCTGCAGAAAGGGAGCAACACCAGAATAGTAAGCAATTTCACAGGGATCTGTTCTGACATTTACATCTTGCTTGCTTTCACCAGGCATCAGCTCCTCATCCTGACAGCTGGGCAAAAGTTAAATCCCATGAGGATACCACCGGCAAAATACTCCTGACAAGTCAGAAACACAACTGACAAGTGAACAAAGCTGACAGTTCTGTGGCCCAGGCTCTCCTACTACCACTCTGCCTTCTCTCCTGCAACCATACATTTTAGTCAGTGCAGTGTGCGAGGAGGCTGCAACACACCTCAAGTCCCACGGTATGCTTCTCTTCTAAAACCCAAGAAATTTTTAGTCCACTGGTGTTTTAATTTTCATTACAAAATCATTCGAATTTCTGAGATTTTATTTCATTACAAGTTGCCTCCAACCCCAAGACAGACAGTAAAATTACCAGTGATTGCATTGCCTCATCTGTCAGCTAAGGCCTATTGCAGGAAAAAAAACAAAGGTCATTTAATCTTGGCATACATTATTTTTTAGTAATGGTATAAAAGCCAATGTCAAGCACCGTAACCTTTCCAGTAAACACAGCCTGTTAGGTCAAAGCATCCAAGACTCCACCTCTGTACCGGAAACATCCTGCACAGAGTCAGCAGCATCTCACAAGCTCTCTCTTTCCCTCTTTCCCTGCACCTCGGCTCTGTTGTCCTGTCCTTGTACATCCTGTGGTAACTCTCCAATCCCACTCCTTGATGTCGTATATGGGTACAACAGGGGGCTCCTAGCACTGCACCTTGTAGGATCATTTCCTGAGCTTTCAGAGCCTGATGGGCCATTCCTTAATGTATCTTCTCAGACAGATCCTCTCTGACCCCATAGCACAGCGTAGCACAAGGTCTGTAACGTCAGGAAAAGGCAGTGCTGTGCTGAGATCTGCTTCCAGACACCATTTTCAACTGAAACTTACTGGAATGACATTTATCTCCCTGAATGCCGTGGAGAAGAAACTCGTCATCCAGCCTTAACAATGAGAATGACAGGAAGAGACTTTCTATATTTATACTAGTACTATTTTTTATTACTAAGCTGTGCAGGGAAGAGATGGGTATGGACATGCACAGGGAGGGCAGGCACAAAGCCAAGCTGCGTAATGGGGAGTGCTTTGGTATTGGTTTTTTTTCCCCCCCTTTATGAAAAGGGGTCAAAATGGGGCCATGTTTTCTGGTAGGTACCACAGCAAGGGAGAGCTCTGAACAAGCAACAGTAGAACGATGCTGAATTGGCCCCGTGGATTCACTTGAGAGCTCTGCCTTGCAGTGAAACACACCACAGAAAAAGCCCTTAGATAAAGGAGTAAGAGGCAAGGAATGTCATCGTGAAGCGATTCCATGCAAGAGCAGAGCTCTCAGAACTGACTGAGAGGAAAGGTTAGCATTGGAGATAGGCTGGGAAATGCACTGAATGTGGCAGGTAGGTTATGCTTGATTCCATAGAGATGGGAATCCTGAGAAAGGAGGCAGAGAGAAGTGACAGGAGCAGCACACTGGACTAGGAAGCAGTGGCACCTGCAGCTGGCTTGCAAAGGGGCAAGAGCCTGAATTCGCTCAGGCCAGAAGACAGAAGTTGCAGCAACTGAGACAGAAGTTTCAGTTGTGCAGAGGACACAGAGGTCAGCTGATGGTCTATAAACTTCGATCTCTCATTCCCTTCTACTCCACTAAGCCTCCTGCCCCTCTCCCATGCATGCATGCTTATATGTAGCAACACACAAAGCTATTATGTGATATTAATATTGGCTTTAACACAACGCTACATCCTTACTCAGCAAAACTTAAGCACACGCTCAAGCTGCTTAAGTTCTCTGCTAAATAAGAAGAGACTAAAAAAGTCCTGAATTTAAGTCTGTAAAGGCTGGCACTCCTTTCCCCTACCACCTATGCCATCACTCTTAAATACTGCCTCTCGTATCCACACTTTAAGCTCTCCAGGAAAGGGAGCATAACTAATTAATTTTTCCAAAGCACAGGTTTAAGTGTTTGTGATGATAATTAATCAGCAAGTTATTACGGGAGTCATTCCAAAGAATTTATGACATTAAACTAAAAACTACCCCTCTTGTTGATGATGATGCAGCCTTGGTTATAGCCTCGATCGCAGGGAAATCAATCCCCTGGCAGCAGGAGGAAAACGGTCTCTCCCATGAAAGCCTCTGTAAATAGAGTTGTTCAAAGACAACTGCCAGCTAATGATCTATTCACCTGTGGAGCAGTGTACTGCTCTGACTCTCCAGCCTACTCCCAGCCAGCTGGGAAGCCACTTCTTTTCTGCTGGGGTTGCTGGAGCCACTGAGCTCACCTGGGACCTCGGGGCAGGTACCTGAGCAACTTCTCACAGCACAAGCAGCAGGGAACCCACTGTTACACAGTGCAGTCTCCAGCACTGGCTGGAAGAACCGCTCCTGGCACACCATGGCCTCATCGCACAGGGAGAAAGAACGTGGGGGTTCTGCTCTCGGGCTGCAAGGGGATGTGCTGACCTGGTCAAGAGGGGGGGAACACTTGGATTCTGAGTGGGGGATACAAGCTTGGGGCACTACAGTCCAGATACTGGAGGGCTGGGCTGCCATTCACTGGGACACAGCAGAACTGCATGCAGCCGAGGGATGGAAAATGCGAACACGTGCATTTGGGGTGGAAGAATCCCTGGCAGTACAGGCTGGTGGGCACAAAAAGCCTTTCTACTCTCTGTAGCTTAGAGCTGCAGCACAGAACATACAGGGAGATGCTGGGATAAAGGGCTTTGCACAGCCTGAAGGACAGACCAAGGCTGGTATTACCTGTTCTTACTTTTCGTGTTGTGTACACACCTGATCGAACTTTGACACTGGTCTTTTTTGAGCACCATGTTTGCTCAGATGATCTCCAGAGGTCCCTTCTAAAGTTATTCCGCATTTATCTTCTCAATCAGCCCAATTCCATTTCACATAGTCCCCAAATCTCTCATATTTCCTATACATTTGTGCATATATACAAGCAGATGGTAGACAGACAGGCATTGGAGGAACTCAACCTCTAAGAAAGTTCCCAATGAAAAATCCATTATGACATTTTGCTGAACACTTAAAGCAAAAAAAAAAAAAAAAAATCAGAAACACAGGAACTTCAGAGTAAATAAAAAGAAATCTGAATGAAAGTGGAGGCAACTTCATTAGAATAAAATGCTGATTATATTCAAAGATTTAAATTATCAGTTTGAAATTTCACACTGGCTTTCAAAAGTTCATAACAAAATGACTGATGCCTTCATCCGACATGGGAAATCTTACTAGCTTTTGATCTCTGCACACACGCAATCCAGTTATTCAGAATTCTACTTTTTTTGTGTCGTATGAAATAAAGCTTTTGTAACGCTTCCCATCTCTTTGTTGCAAATCAGGACTGAAAAATTTAATTGCTGAAGTTCAGCATAAAATCCATATCAAGCAGGATTCAACACACGTTGTATCACTCAACAGAATAGTTGGCAAAGACATTGCCAAGAGATGCCAGACACGACTGGGTATCTGTTTTGGTGGTGACGACTAGATCTGGAAATCCCAGAGGGAAGCTGTACAGGGATTTACAAGGTCCTGCCTACGTATTTCCACAGTGAAAAGCAGCAGCCTGCTTGAATAGCATCCCGGAAGCCTGCTTCCATAGCCTTGCCAGGCTTTGGTAGGAGACTCTTGGACCCTCATGTTTCCCAGGAGAAAGAAGAAAGATCCTTCTCTTGACCCCTGTTTTCCTGGGGAAGAAACTGAAGCAACTCAGGTGCACTAAGGCAGATGGCAGGTCTTTGCTGCATTCTGAACCTCAGCTCCTGCACCAAGACCTCTGGGACCAAGCAACTTGGAGTTAACTACCAGCCAGCTGAACTGGTTTCCTTGCAGGTGCAGTGTCAAAAATGCACTACCCTCTCCAGTTCAGCAAACTGGAAAACCAGTGACTGTCTTCTGAGACCAACAGGAACAGTACAGCCTGCCCACAATGCCACACACGTCAGGCACTTGACCAGGAGACTGCCCAAATACCACGTGCTTGTGGCCTCCCAAAGAATGCGTATATTTGGCCAACAGGGCTACATAACCATTTCAGAAGGTGCTGAGGATCAAGGAGGTTGCCGGTAGCTACTACAAAGTGCTAGAGCACTTTCCAGGAGATCTGAGAGAGACAAAGCTCTACAAGAGGCTCCCAACCCATGCATCAGGTATTTGCTGCACCTTTGGCCTGTGCCCCCGCTGTAAGGCATTCCTCTTTGGAGCTGTAGTGCAGCTTTGAAGCCACTGCCAGCTCATCTCCACTTACAAGCTCATTCTGCTGAAGAATATTGGATCCCAGGGACCAGATCAAACCTACTGGAAAACCAGGTTCTGGACCCCACAGTGTTTTTGTCAGGGTCTCAATACCAATTGCTTTTATCTATGATCTCTGATTGCACTTGCTACTCTAGACAACGCTGCTGATAAATTCTTAAATGTCTCTTCCACCAGCTCAGAGCTTCCCCATTTCTTAACACTGCCCTTGGTCTGCAGGAACTGAGCTCCTAGAGCTGTCGTCTGCCACGCAGGATATTATACAGCCCAAGGGCAGTCCAGCTGCCTTGCTACATTTGCTCTTGCAATCTAACAGAATCAGTCTTGCACAACTCTGCACTGAAGACACTGTTGCGCTATAAAACTCCACTCTGCAGCTTGCAGAGTTTTATCAGAGGTTGCATCATGCTTAACACACTATAACCAACAGCAAAACCCACGTGCCCTGCCCATCTCCAGCCACGACAGCAGCATGGCAGCTCAGGTGCTCCGGTTCCTTTTTGTTGCTGTTTCTCAACTATATTATCACACAACAGTGTTTTGCACAAAAAAAGATGAGCTCCCTACCTCTGCGTGCTGATGCAGTAGTGGGCCTCCCGATTACCAACGTGTTTTCTGGAACCGGCAGTGTTTTCTGGGTGCTGTACTTCACGGGACAGGCTGAGAAGTTCAGCTGGTCAGGGAAGTCCAGGATAGCTCGGGCACCTATAGCTTGGATAGGCACAACAAACTTCTCCCTTTCTGTGATGCAGATGAGCACGTGGAAATAATCCTGCAGGGAAAGAAACAATCTCAGCACAACGCATTTAGCACCATCCCCATGGCAGAAGAAAAACTGCTGTTTTCTAGGACTGTTGCAGTAGCATTCAATAATGTAATAATAGTACATTTTACCTTCATGACCTTTCATTCCAGTAGCATGACTTGCACACAGTTGTTAACTTGCAAAGAAGAAACAACCCCACTGATTCACCTGCTTTTGCAGCAAGTTGGCAGCACCACAATTATCTGATGCTTTGATTCCGAGGCACCAAAACATAGTCGCTTCACTCAAGGGATCACAGCGCTAATGGAACCTGCTTCAATCACCACCGCAGACTATTGGAAGCACCACTGAGAACCCAGCTGTGCCACAGCACTAACTCCAATGCCAGCAACGCGGCGACCTCGTTGAAGCTTGGCAGGGGATGCTCAGGTATGTTTTCAAAAGGACTTCACCACATACGTGATCAACGGTCAGTTGCTGGGGAAATACTTCACAAGCTGGACACGGTAATTGCTGCGATGCCAGGCGAGTGTAAGGTACAGCTGTATTTCTCACCCCCTCCCACAGCCTTACAGGGCCAAGGCTGGGGACACGCACCCTTCAAAAGCCATCTGACCCATCTCCCCACACCAGAACCGGCTCAGCTCTGCACCCAAAGTGTCCCTTGAGATGTTTCACAGGTACTTCAAAGCGCTAACAACTCCACCCCTGCCCTCAGCAGCCTACGCCAGCTCTGCACTGCAATTCAAGAGAGTTCTTCCTCTGCTTAATCTCAGTCTCCCTTTACATCTCACCCCAGCCCCAGGGGACACAGAGACAGCTTTGGCTGATGCCTTAATCAAACCCCTCTGTAAAGTCTGTTCTAGAGGAGTAAGTGACGGGGTGCCTGGTTAAGCGCACCCACCCGAGGCAGGCTGCATCTGGAGCTGCACATAGGAGACACTTAGACACCCCACCAGAGCAAAGCTGGCTGTGCATTCCCAGCCACTGGCTCGTTCAGAAAAGAGCCAGACAATCCCCCCCCCCCATCCGGGCTGCTTGGCATTTAGCAGCAGGAAGGCAAATCAAATTACCAAAAGCATTTTACTGTAGGGATGAGCAGATCAGACTCCAGATGGATGGTGGGCACCGCTGCACTGCAAGTACCACCTTGCCCCCACTGAAATCAGTGAGGAAACTGTTGCCCCAGGGCCAGGAGCCATTACCCCCAGCAGGCTCTTATCGATGAGCTAATCAAAGCTCTGCTTCTTATCAATCACTCACTGCCCTGATTTTTGCCCTGGTGCTTTTAACTCATTTGATATTCTTGTAATTGTTGAAGCACTACAAGGTTTTGAGCACTACAAAGCATCTAACAGGGTTGCACTGAATTGTAAATTTCACTAATTTCACTCATTTCACTATTAGTGAATTTCACTAATGCAGTAACTCACTGTCCTGTCGTATTTCATATTAATCAATGAGCATTAATTCAGTCTCCACTGAGCACCAGTAATGAATTTCACAAACCTCACAGACTGAGCTGGCATTGCCTGAAAATAGTGTATGGCTACATTGAAAAGAGCAAGAGGGCAAAACAGAATAAGCTGTGCTGGTTTTATATGCTTCTTACTTCCTTCTTCCTTTACAATAAACTATTAATAAGCCTGAAGGACACACAAATGGAAGTGTTTCTGTCTGTTGTTTATCTGCCAGTCAGTGCCACAATGGTTCCCAGTTCAGCAGAGACTGTCAGACCATAATGCAAGGACATGCGGGAACATTGGCTGGCACGAGAACACCCACGCTGTACAACTGGAGCCACAAAACAGAAACGTGCAAATCAGAAGCAGCAAGAGTAACTAAGTGGAAACGCTGCCCAGCAGAAAAATTAGCATTTCATTTATAACACAAGTGCCAATAAACCAAAAGACACGTCAGCTATTTATATATTTTCTGATAGTCCAATCACGTGGCACATTCCCAAATGACTGCCAGACAGTAGGAAACTGTTCATTTTTCAAGAAAGGGCTACGTGGCACACAGCATTTCAGCCACCAACAGCTCACATGGCCCTAGTACTTAAGGCTTGGCCACAACTGTACTCCTTTGATTCAGGAGTGACTTCACTCAAGTCAGACTTACCCCAGGGAAGAACAGATTCAAAGCAAGAGAATTATACAAACCAACTCCTCATCAGGAAGACCCGCATCCCAGTTCACTGGGTTACCCACAATCCCTGTGGATCCTGCAGCATCAGGGATGTAGAGGTTGTTCAAAGGCAGCACTCCTGAGCCTTCCACAATTAACACACAGATACTCTGCAGGCAAGCAACTGCAAGCCCAGCACAGGTGGCTTTACGGAACCATTTCCCAAAGCCTGCCTCTTGGCTAAGGGCTTTGCAAGGTGCTCTGCACCTCCTGACCACGCTGTGGATGCATTTCTAGCTCAGCTACAGCACTCTGGCACTTCGCTGACTCACACTCCATCAAGTACGAGACAAAACGTCCCGTTTGTACAACATTCTGGTTCTGCTGTATAACACCCATGTGCTCCTCACTGAGCAGCATGCATCCCTCCCCCAATGCCCTGCAAGGAGCGCAAAACACAGTTCGGCAGAAACTGCCATGGTGTCGCTGAAGCTGTGCAGAGGACCTCGCTGGCACAGCTCCCTAATGCCACACACTCACCAGTTCAAGGGCAAGACAAGGGACAAAGTACTGGACATGAGTTCTCCTGGGGGTTTATCTCACCCTACTTCTATTTGCGGTGATGTTCATCTGTTGCTCTGCTGCTTCTCTCTAGTTGAAGAGCAATAATTTGCCCTTCATGGGAACCAATTTACTTCCACGCTCAAAATGAATGCTAATTCATACTAATAAATCGCATTTTAAAGGAAGCAGCGTCCTCTGCAAAGCCTACCTCAGTGAGATTAAGCTCTTATGTCACTTGGGCAGTATGGAGAACTGCCCTAGGCCAACATCATTTTTACCTTCCATACGAATGATGTAAAACCATTTCTCAGTCCCTCCCCAAAGGAGCAGATCCTTTCACAAACTCAGGGAGCCAGGGACTGCAGGGCATTTCCTCTTTAGTTTGCTACAGCCACACTGTTTGAGGATAGGACAGGGCATTAAACTAAATCTAAGCAGCGAACGCAAGATGAGAAAACAGCTGTGCCCAAAGGGATCCTGCGCCTCTGGCCTGGCGCAGAAGCATCAGCTGGCTCAGAGCTATCCCCTAACCTCGCCTTGCCCACACAGCCACACAAAGAACCCTGCCAAGAGGCAGCAGAGTGCTGCTGGAAAGAGTCAGCCTGTCTGTATGCCCCTGCAATGCTTCCTCCCTTCCATGCCATGTGCTAAACCCTTCCACATTAACAAGCCTCCAGACAGCCCCTTCATATCACGGTACCGTGCCAGGCTTGCCAGAGCCACAGCACCGATGTTCCAACCTCCAAGCAAAAGCATGGCACATGGGGCAGGGAATAGGTGCCAGCTGACACAGCAACCACAGCCACATGCACACAGCCACAGCCACACCAGCGTGACTGCCCAAAGGCTCCAGGGTAAGTGTCTGCCTGCAGATTCTACCTGCCCTTTCAATGCCTAGGTGTGCTCCAGATGTCTCTGTCATATGCAGCACACCGACCCCCTGCTGATTAAAGACATCTAGAGCTCAGTGCAGCTGTGCCACGCTGGCTCCCCGCCACGAGCACATCTTCTCCCCTAGAATCACAGCTGGAGCACAGGCAGGCAAGTATTCTCAGGGGCAGCACAGCGGCAAGGCTGAAACACAGAGGCTATGAAAAAGCCTGCCGATAGCCTTCCTTAACCACCTTTCCAAAGCACTTTTAGCTCTGGAGGTACGTGCACATAATACACAACATTCATCCCTTCTGCCTGTGCAAAACAGCTCATGGCCAGAGGCAACAGGGCAATGAAGGAAGGGCCAAGCAGGGAAGACACCAGCAGCACAAAGTTATAATATCTGAATCAAGTCATCCGTGTATTCAACAAGCCCAAAGAACCTGCCGGCTTCTGCCCATACACATCCAGGCAGTCATGCCCCTAGAAGGGAACTGTGTTATCTGAAGGCAAAACAGTAAGTGTTAATCCTAGGGGAAGGAAGAAATTCACTTTAACATGCTGGGTTTGAGCGGGGCACTCAAGCTGCGATGCTACAGTCATGGGGACAGACCAGCAAGAGGAGGAGACCACACATACTGTGGCCTCACTGGTAATAAAAGCAAGCCTGAAGAGCAAAAAGAGGAATATGGGAAGACAAAAAGACAACCCCACAAACAGAGGATGGCTAGGAAAATTCACAGGGAGCTGTAAAGAAGTAAGGGAGAAGCACAATACGCTACAAGGAAAGGCTGATGCAGAGGATAAGAGCCGGCAACTTGCCAAAGTGGTGGAAATCCAGGCAACCCCCCAGGCTGTGGCTATCAACTATGGGCTCCAAAGGCATCTTCTGCCTTGAGATACATGACCGGCACTGACTGGCGCTGGAGTCTCAGTTTTAAAAGCCAACCTCTGCTCTCCGGAGGCTCCTGCTGCCTGTGACTGTAGCCAGGCAGCTGCCAGTGCAGGCAAGCCAGATCCCTGGGGATCCCTGCCCACCCCCAGAAGTCCCTGCAGGCACCCTGCTGCATGGTTCTGCCCTCTGGGACACCACCAGCACACAGACAGCACGCAGGCATTTCTCGACCCCTGAGCACCAAATCTCAAAGTCTAAAGCAGGTGATTTGGACTGACAGGCAGCTTCACTGACAAACAACAAACCCACAAGGAGGCTTGGAAAAAATGGAGGCTCATTCTGCACCACCCACCCGAGCCTGGTAAGCCGTGGCCAAGGCGGTCCTGAACTCTCCAAATGCCCTTGGAACCCAGCAGGGTCCTGGGGCAGCGGGTTCCAGGAGCCAGTTTCACAGTGCAGACAAGCATTTTGGTCACCAAGTCCCTTAGGAGAGGAGCACGTGTGGCTAAGACCTTCAGCAAAAGCCACCCAGAACACCTGAGGGTGCTGAGGAACAGCCTGAAGACAGAAAAGCAATTGTACAACACAGGTAACAGAAGTAAGTATATAGCGAAGCACTTCTGTAGTTGCACGATTACAGAGCCTCTATTTGGAATACATTTTGCTGTCAGCTGGATTTTTAGGGGGTAAACAACTTCAGGCTGCCATGCAGTATAAGATTCAGAAGAATCTGGGAAACCAGCGCGAAAACTCTGAGACAGAGCACAACACCGCTCTTCTCCAGGACATCGCCAAAAGCCAACCAATTTAGAGTAGAACACCCTGTCAGGATTATCATCTCTACCTTTCTGTATTTAAAACATACCAAGGATTTTCATTAGAGCTAATCTTACTTTTACACCCACGCTCTCCAATGGCTGAGGTCTTACCTGCTTCAAAACTAGTTCGGTTTGGAAAAATCCCACATTCACACATTGCCTCCCCCTTTACAGGGCACGTAAATCCCAAGGTGCAGCTGGACAAGTTTATTATTCCTTACTGGGAAGGGCAGAAATGTTATGCAGATGTTCTTTTCCACTTGAGAAAGCACAAACAGAGCAAATCAACTGTTTGCCTGTTGGCTGGTACTTGGCAAAGATAACCATTTTGAGGTGCTGCATGGATAATGGAACAGCTGAAGCCAAAAGACTCAGTGGGAACAAAGCAGAGAGTAGGAAGAGAGAAACTGAGGCACATTTTAATTGGGAAGAAGATACCTACAGCAAAGGGTGCCCAAACCCCAGTGTAGACCACACCAGTGGCATTCCCTGGGTGCAGGTACCCATGCCACATCTTATCCATGTTCCCAAGTTAAATGCCAGACCAGGAATGGTGCAGTACTCTCCAGGAATAACTGAGGGACCACACATGCATCCTTCCTTGCCAAAGGGTCTTCCCTTTTCACCCATATCCCTGTCAAAACCTGTTCTCTCAGGAGATACTTGGACTTCTCCCACTGTCCTTCCACCCGCAATATGCCTTGGCAGCTTTTTTTTTGTTGTCCACCTGCTTGTCCCCCCCAGCAGGTAAATCTGGAAATCTGGGTGGAATTCACCGGCTCTTGCACACACTTCCATCTTCCCATCCCACTCTCCCCTCACGCATACCTCTTACTCTTCGATACAGAAGAGTATCCTTAATTACACCTCTCTTCCTCACCTTTCTCTGCTGCCAGTGCACTTACTGCTACAGATCAAGAGAAACCCTTGCGTGTAGGAAAGTGCGCAGTGAGAGAACACTGAGCTCAGCTCCTTTCCTCCCTCTGCCTTTTCCCACCAGCTTGCTCTTGGCACATGCCTCATTTCAGCAAATGTTTCCCCAACTGAAATTCAAAAGGTCTCAATTTCCCTCTTTACAGTGGAACAAAACTGCTGTCATTTTCCAACTTTTCCATTTGCAACTTTCTTGGGAAATCTCAAAATGGTCAGGTTTTTCAAGCAAAGGTGGAGACCTCCGAGGGCACTTGACTCTGAACGTGCTGTGGCTCTCCAAAGAGGAAGCAGAGCGTCATGTTGCCTCAGAAAAACCTGAGCAGAACCCAATTAAGCTTAGCAGGAGCCTGAAGCGGCACCTAAAGGCCTCCCACTGCTTCTGCTACATCAGTCTGTTTCCACTGCTGTTTCAAACCACCTTTCCTGAATGCTATTACCACTAATTATAACTTACTCCAGCATAAAGCAGAGAAGACTCAACCCCTGTGCTCTGACAGCCCATTCAGCTGTCTGTGCAGCTCACCCAGAGGCAGAGCTGCCCTGTGGAAACCAAGATTAACCATGGAGCCACCAGGACGCAGTGCACACTCGAGGGAAAGCATGAGGGCAGGGAAGAACTGTACAGCCCTCAACGTTCCCATCCGTGCAGGGCTGCCACGGGGAAAGGTGATGACTAGAAAAGCTCCTTTCAGCTAGGTACTACCAACACACAGCCAAAACCAGGGCGAGAAACCTCAGCATGGCAACATTTCCACCATCTTGCAAAATAAAGGTGGTGAGACATTTTATTCTGGATGCGCTGTGCTGCAGCAGGTGACTGGCTGTGCTGTGCACTGCACGGATGACACTGCTCTTCAGTTCCAGCACAGGGTTAAACTTCCACATCCCAGCACTTACCTTGTCCTCGTTCCTCAGAATCAGTGGCACTTCATAGACCTCATCGGGGATGTAGCTCTGAAATACCACCTCTGATAGGAAAGGCTGAAACAAGCTCTGTTCCGGGGCAACTGCCGAGAACTGGAGATGTAAAAGAGAGCAGAGAGTTTCAGCCGTGGGGAGAAAGACTCATCAGTGAGAGAATACAACATTGTCCTCCAGTGAAGGACAGTCCCTTGGTGAGTACGCCTGCCCAGCTCATGCTAGGGGAACAGCAGCTCACCCACCTGTGCTCTGAGCAGATCAAAAGTTTCTGGACCACACTGAGCAGGCTCAAGTGAGCAGCTCTTTTGGTAGGTGTTTCTCCAGGTCTCCTTCTCCAAAAGGCAAGGCAGCGCTTACCTCCGGCAGAGCGCTGGGCTAACAGTCACACAGCTCCAGAGCACTCATTGCAAGAGCTGTAAGCGCTCATGGAGCAAGTGAAAGCCAAAATTTTACAGGAGACTCCATGGGAAACTATTTGGGGATCGTCTTTACTTTGAGACAGAGACTGAGCCAAACACATCCTCAAATCTCTTTTTTGACACACAGCCCAGAAACCAGGAAGAAGAAAAGACAGGCCAAAAAAGGAACACCATCGTTAAGAAAGCGACAGATGAGGTGGTAAGTTCCAGGTACTTTCCCAGCATCACTGGGCAATTTGAGTAAGGCTGGACTTGGCATCTCCTTTTCCCACGAGCTTTCAACGGATGCTTCATTACAGTCCATTATTGCCACGTCAGTTAATACCACTACAGAAGTAGGTCTGAAAACATACAGAAACAGCAAATGCTTACAGCGCCGAGGCGTTACTTTGAGAAAACTCCTCCCTGCTCTGCCTCTCCCCTTCCAGCTGAACTCTTCGCACTCACAAGACACAGGCACGTCTCCTGCTTCTCCACAGGAGTCAGGGTTGTCCTGAAGCCAGCAGCCACAGCACACGGCCAATTCTGTGTGCGCTCGTCCGAGGTGTTCCCAACCTCACGTGCTGTCTAGGGCAATCCTTAACCAATTTGCTACAGGTCTCTTGCTGGCACTTTTCCACTCAACAGCCTACCTCAGTCATCTACCCATTTGGAACGTGTGTTATACTAAGCAGATCTGTAAGAAAAGCAGCTTTAAACGCACATGTAAATAAACACTGATCCAGATAAAGCACACCCACTCCCTACTGCCCAGGGCCATTCCCCTATGTATCTGGCAGCCTGAAAAATCTAACACCCTGTAAGGGTCCCACTCGTTGTTCCAACCCAAAGCGTTCATGCAATTGCTTTAGCTACACCTTGAGGAGTTACCGTAGGCCCTCAGCCCTCAAAGGCCAATGCTGCCACCATTGAGAGCACCCTATGACCCCAAGTGTTTGACAGAGACTACACCAAACCAAGGGCTGGCTATTTCAGCAGGAAGGTAGAAAATTGCAAGCTTGCATCCTTGTGTCCCGCCCCAGCCTCCCCCCAGTATCATGCTTTAGCCACAGTAGTTCATCTCTAGCAAAAGGCACCAACTTCAGCAGAGGTTGTTTATATGGGCTTAGCGCAGGCCAGGACTTCAACATCTCACTGAGGAAAAATGTTTTACCTTTCCCCCCAGCAGAACGAGCTCCACCACCGGCAGCAGTTTGAAACAACAACAGGACTTAGTCACCAAGGTATTTAGATAAGCTGGAGGCAAGCCTGTCACAAGCACGCGCTCTCTTCAAATGTCACATCAAACAGTAAGAAAAAGGCTACCTTATGATGGGAGGCTTCTTTCATGTCTAGAATCTGGATAATCTGGGGTCGCCGCATGTCCCGAGTGCTGGCCAGGCTCTGCTTGGTGCTAAGAGACATCTCCTTCAGGACGGCAGAGAGAGTCAGCTGAAATGCAAAACACCAGCAAGAGCTACAGAAGTGCCTTTATTCAGAAAGGCTTTTCTTCTTCAAGAGCCACCGATGAATAATTTGTGATCATAGCCACTAGGATAGTCCTGGAAGTCCCATAATTATCTGTTGAAATATTTAACATTAGTAAATTAATGATAGAGAGTGCAATACACATGCTCCAACCAAGTAGCTTTGTCCCATTAGCCTCTCCTTCGTGATTTGATGTGACATGTTGGGGGATTTTGCTCTTCGGGCATTTGTTTCCTCTTCAGTTTTGCTGGAGTGAGCCAGTGACCTTTGGAAAAGGTTGGGAGGAGTTACCAGAAATCCCCTAACTCCATCCTTGCACAATGCTCACAAGCACCACACATGTGGAGATGTCACTGCTGGGTGAATCAGGAAAGCAGAAAATCAGTGTTGTGCCAAGACCGAAGTGGAGAGGAATGGCTCCAAGTTTTAGTTATCTCTTTTGAATTAGCACTTGTTTTCTCTGTTTGGGCCTCCCGAGACCCCTCCACAGAAGTATGCAAAGGTATCTCCTCAACAGAGCTTCAGCACCAGGTCATCTTCAGCCAAGTGAGCTCTGGTCAGCAAAAGGGACATTTGAGGACGGGAAGGAGGAATTGCCCTGACTCCGCTGCTGTCTGCAGTGCTGGGTCTGTGCTCCACAGGGGATACGGGACAGAACAACTGTTTTGGAACCTGTTCCATCTGGGACCAGCCATATGTCTCGAAACCTTCAGGCAGAGTTTGAGCAGCCCACCACATGTGCAGCTGCCTGGAGGGCAGTTATGGTCAGAGCAGAGCTGGCAAGCATCCCAACGTGACAAAACGTTACTGCCCACACAAAGGGGGCGGAAACAAGCACACACTCATGCTTCAGCTATTCCGGTGCAATGCCCGGTACATCCATTTAAACTGGCTTCAGTGGCACATTCAGACACAACTCCGGACTTTCCCTGAAGCAGCACACAGTCCATCCCCTACTGCACCATGATCACCACCTCTGACAGAAGCATGGCAGCAGAGAGACGGGGAGGTGGTGTCCAGCTTCACAGCGCTGCCAGACAACAGGAGGGGCAGGTAGAGGAAGGATGCGGGGGCAGTTTCCAGCCTTACCTGGCCGCAGCAGGTACTTACAGATGCAGGCTTCTCTGTCCCTCTGACTAGCTTCGGATTACGAGGCACTACCACTTGCCTCCGGAATCCAGCAGCCATCCTGGAGGACCCCGTGAACCAGCAGGGCTTTCCAGTGGCCATGCCTCAGTTGACCTGCAAGGAACAGCAACGGGACATGGAAAATCCAGAATCCCCTTCATGGCAGACCCAAAGAAGACAGCTGTGTCTCCGGGCTGTGGCATCCTTCATAAATGGAGAGCAGGCGGCCTCCCCACCCTGTTTCATAATGAGACCATATTTAAGCAGAAGAGTGAAGATTGATAGAAGTAAAAGCCCAGAACAAACACTCCCTGGGCCAAAACAGCCTTTTGCTCTGGGCGCAGTCCCACAAGCCACAAACACACATCAAAGACTGCTGGCACTTCTCATCTTCTCCCCCTCTTCCCTGTATTTTGGAACTATTTGCTGGAATTATTATCCAAATCTCTATTAATACCCAAACTGTCCTTTATTACTCTTTAAAAGATTTTTGGTGGGAACAAAGGATAAATGTCACTTCACTGCTTCATTTTGCAAAAACAGCTGACCCGATGTGACTTTTTGCCTGACCCTACTAAGCGCTCAGAGTATTATGAACAACCTTAAACCCAGGGATCGCTGCTGCCCCAAGCATCAAAATCAGACTGCTCTCCTACTTTGCAAACCTAATGCCCATCCTTTGTGCAAGGAGGTTGGTGATGTTTTCAACTAAGGGAGCACAGAGTTCAATACTCTGATTAACAACTATGGTTTCTCAAAGCTAATTTGGTTAGTTTACAAAAATTATCCAGCAAATATGACTCATTCCAGGCTTGAAATTACCACGCCCAAGAGCCTTTTTCCATGGAGAATGAGGGCCTTATTTTTCACTTACTAACACCCAAACTCAGGGCTCCCTACAGGCATTAAAAGCTGTAGCAGCAGAAATAAAAGCATGAAACCATTACAGTTGCATGAGCAATTAGCTCAAATATAAATACAACATATGTGAAAGCTTGGCCACTACAGGCTATCCTAATGGCAGTTCCTCTCAAGCATCCTTACCCTGCAGGCAGCATGGGTTAACAGGTCCATGGGCCATTCTTCTTCTATCACCAGCCTGCTGACAACCTCCCCATCTGTCTCTCAAAAAGTGGGTGTGCAAGAAAGGGAAAGAAAACACCCCCAGAAAGCGGGTCTCAAGCACCGACAAAAGTCATAGGTAAGTATGTGCAGCATTTACTAAGCACTACTCTGGACTAGAAATCATTTCCCCTCCCTTTCTGGCTAACTGGACCAAGGAACAGATGGATGTCCCCACCTCTTTTTTTTCCTGGGACTTGAAAGACCAGTGGCCTCAAACCCAGCTCTACCCTAAAATTATTTTACATCCTGACATTAAGTAAAAAATCACAGATCCTACCCCCTCCTGCTTCCTCCTGTTCCACATAATTTTTTTTCATGTGGACTTGCTGTACACAGCTAGACACCATTCTATGCAAAGACCACCATTCCCTCCCCCTCAAGTTTGACCCACATCCTGCAAACAAGGCAATACTTTCAGCTCTTTACTCCTGAAACAGCTACAGCATTGTGCATGTTCACGGTACCAGGCCCTTCGTAGTTTCAGGGAACAACAGGGTTGCCATTTCCTTTTGTCCTTGCCAGAAACATGAGAGAACAGCACGGTCCTACGGAAACAAGGGCATGCTGCAGCTGGAGCTTCTATTGAAAGCTAGAAATCACTATTAGTTAAGAGAGAAATCTAATGGGGATGATACAACATTAATCTGGGTATCAGTGCTTTATTACTGGGTCTTGAGAATATCTGGATTATTGTTTCAATTTTCTAACTATAATTTCACTTCACTTGAAACTAATCCTGCTCATCATGCCCACACCAGTTATTTCCAGAGGGCTTCCAGTCTGCATGCCCCCATACCAGTCCAGCAGCTTCCCCTACCCTCTAGCCCCAGAGTTAGGCACTTCCACAGCCCCACTTCCCTGGACCCTGCAGGGATCAGCCTCCTGCATTAGGAGGAAAGCAGCAGAACTAAGAAAGCAGCCACATTCTCCTGCAGGGGCAGGACAAAAAAGCAACCACAACAAAGCCCACCTCCACCCACCACCCCTGGCTGCTGCACAGGGAGCTCCATCTTCCCGACCTCAGAGAGCCCTTTACCTCCCCCCCAGAAATTAAGGACAGACTGCAACTGCCCCTCTGCTCCAGGCTCAGGGCACAGATGGCTCGGGCACCTCGACTGTGGGTTCAGAGCATGAATGCCCCAAACCTGGGCAGGGGAACCAGCTGCGCCAGGACACAACAGCTACCATCACCTCAGAAAAGCAATGAGGAAATACACCCAGGGCTGGGGTAAAATTCCTGACGTGTCTCAGGAAACCCAGATGTGCCAGAGCAGGGTGCCAAGCTCCTACCTCCTCCCCTACGCTCCCTTTACTCCAGTACCTACTACTGTATACTTCTGTGCTT
Organism: Falco cherrug; assembly: GCF_023634085.1. Lineage (NCBI taxonomy): Eukaryota > Metazoa > Chordata > Aves > Falconiformes > Falconidae > Falco > Falco cherrug. Next base: position 15,501,838 of record NC_073719.1, on the reverse strand, counting down.
TTGTGCTTTGCCTGACATGGCAGCCAGGGCAGGGTGAGAAGCAGCGAGAGAATTCCTACCTGGCACCTTCTCCAGTGGAGCACTGCTGAACTTTGCCAAGGTGAGGTTTTTTGGCTCTGCACAATTTCAAATGTGAGGGGTCTGTTTTCTGACCACAGAAAGTAGGGAGCAGAAATTTTGTGCTGTACCTCACATGGGTGCCAGAGCGGGGTGAGAACAGCCATGACATTACAAGCTCAGGCTTGAAAGCCAGTGCTGTGGCTGGCCTGAAAGTCTGTCCCCCTATTTTTCATCCACTGGTAGCCAAAAGAGGACAAACAAGGATTTCTTTCAAAGGAGAACTTCTCTTTTCCTCTGTCCTACTTCTCTACCAGTGATCTGGATTCCGAGTGCTGTGCCACTGTCCTAATGGCTGGGAGAGGGATACTTCTTGTAGGACAGGGAGGAGGTGACAGTGGAGATCATCAGGCTGGGGAAGCTGAAGGAAAACGCAAGCACACACTGAGGCATGACACCTTCACCGGGGCTAAAGGGTACCTCAGGAGACCTACATGGGACCCCCCAGGGGCACCTGGATTGCTGGCTGCAGGATGGGTAGGTCAAAGGACCCTGATGGGAGCCCTGCAGGCTCCATACATTGGACCAACGGGCACCTTCCCTTGTCACACAGAGCATCCTCTCGGATGCTCTGGACAGTTTCTGGTAGGTCTCTGGAGAAGAGCTTCCCCCCAGCCCTCTCCCATGGGCTTGCTCACCCCCGGTGCCCTTCCCAAGCACAGCCCCAGCAGGTGGATGCAACCGGTGTTGCAGGGAAGAACAAGCAGCAGGCACACAGTCAGCACTGCAGGAAAGCTGGGACCCCAGACACCCACCCAGCCTCCCCAATCCCAGCCTGGCCCACAAGAGTGCCTTTATATCCCTTTCCCAGAAGTGCTGAATTCCCCTTCCAGCATTAGCCACTGGACCCACGCTGCTTCTTGCTGCAGTGTACAACAGCCAACAGAGAACTTGCTACATGTCTCTGATTTCCTGCATTTTTCCCGAAAAGGGCGGGTGTGTAACTCTCTGCATCGCTTCTATTTGAAGCAAGGCATTGCTTAGGGTCAACAGTGAAACGAGACACGGGCCATCAAAAGCTGGCTACGGGTCCCTTCCTTGCCATGGTCATGGCCTTCCCCACAAACTCGCCCCTGGCCGTGTTGGCCACCGGCTGGGTGAAGGTCATGGCTAACAGGGCAGGGGCTCCTGGGTGGTGCTCATCCAGCCCTGATCGCCAAGGGTGAAGCCTTAACACCCAGGTGGGATAAAGCCTTCCCAAGCAAGGGTGGTGCTCCAGGGGCACCACAATTCCTGCCGAAGCTCACCACACATTTCATTTCCCTGTGGCGCCTGGCAGGACCCGAGCGGCTCTTTACTGCTGCTAGTCCCCCCGTCTTTTGGTAAAAATGGAAGTTTTTCCTCCCGGTGGGCCTGCTCCAATTCCAGCGCCTTGGGGCCTGAGGCCTAGCACGGCCTGTGTGCCAGAGGCCTTCCAACGGCTAGGCCGGCCTCCACCAAGAGGAGTCTGCCTCTAGCCACAATGGTCATCTCTAGGAAAAACAGCTTCTTTTATTGAGCGGGACCCTGTCAAAAAGCCAGGTGAAAGCGTTGGCCGCAGGCGCAGGGAGGTGGTCCTTGCCCCCTGCCCTGTCCTGCTCGGGGCTCCCCCGGGCAAGGCAGGGCCGGCCATACTGGAGAGGGCCCCAGCCCCTCCCCCCCAGGCTCCGCCCACTTTCCGTTGGGCTCAGACCGTTGGTCACGGGGAGCCCACGGCCACCACAGGCAGCAGGGCAGAGCTGTGCTGGCACGCAGCGGCGCTGGCAGGAGGCAGCCTCTGGCCCAGCAGCGCTGCCACAGCACCAGCACCCCGCTTCCCAGCCTCCCCATCGCCGGCTGGGCCCCCTCCTCGCTGCACGGCCAGGGCCCTCCTCTCCCGGGCAGGATGGGCCAGGCCAGCTGCTGCTGCAGCTCCAGGTGGGCTCCCCCAGGGCTCGGGCACACGCGGGCACAGCTCGGCCACGCAGCACTGACGTTGCTCATGCCCGCCGCTCTCTGCTCTGCAGGGAGGCTCTCAGCGACGCCGAGCCGGTGCTGAGCGCAGACGTGCGGCTGACCCGGGGCCGCAAGAGGAGCGAGAGGCGCCTGCTCCTCCTCCACAAGGAACTGGTGGTCGCCAAGTTGCGGTAAGACCCTCAGAGCCCAGATCCTTCCCCCCAGCCCCGGCCCAGGGACACCCTGGCACCAGCCCCAGGCCCCGGCCCCTCGGTGCTGGAGGCACCAAGGTCCGTCCCAAGGGCAGGTGGGGGACAGGGCTCTGCGCGTGGGGACCCAGCCCAAGGAGCCCCCCTCCAGCTCAGTGCCCGCTTCTGCTCTCTGCAGACATGGCACCAGCCTGCGCCCACAGCTCTGCCTGGCCCTGGACCAGCTGTGGGTGCTCAGCAGCGGGAAGGAGGCTGCGGGGCAGGAGGGACAGGAGGAGGAGGAGCAAGGCACCGATGAGGACAGCACCTCTGTCATCCTCGCCTGGCCCACCGGCTCCTGCATTGCCACTTTTGGGTGAGTCGTGGTCGGGCAGGAGAGCTTCCCAGCCGTGCCCACGCCATCCCGTGAAGACTGGCCTCTGCCTTGCGTGCAGAGCGTGGGCAGGGAGCAGGCAGCTCGGTGGCAGGGAGGGAGGGATGGGGGATGTTTCCCCATCCTGCATCCCCTCGTCACCTTTTGGCCCCCAGAAGGGAAGGGCAAATACAGCTGCTCAGGCAGGACAGAGCGACCCAGGGCTTGGACAGCGCCTCTGTCCTGCCCCACGGGGCACGGCTGTGCAGGCCCCCACCTTTGCCCAGGGCTGGGGGCAGCAGGGCCTGACGCTGTCTCTCCTCTCTTTCTGCAGCTCCCAGGCACTGAAGGAGCTGTGGGTGGCCATGCTGCTGGGGTAAGCCGGGGGGGGTGCTCCAGGAGAAGCTGGGCCCACGGGGGAACACAGCCCCCAGCTGGGGAAGGTGCCCCTGGGGCTGCAGGCAGCTCTCGCGCACAGCTGCCTGACAAGAGACAAGAGACGGCTTGGGGCTCACCCAGCTCTCTCCCTCTCCCTTCCCGGTGCACAGGACACCAGAAGGACGCACGGGAGCCCGCGTCACCCGCCTAACATCCATCAAGCTCCTGGAGAAGGAGCTGAGCCGCCGCCACGCCGTGAGTGTCTCTCTGCTCTGGGCCCTGTCCCCAAGCACTGCTCCTGCAGCCGAGCAGCAGACCCATGGCTGCTCACCTTCTTCCCCTCCTTCTCTCCCGCCCAGTGGAGGACAGTGCGCGCCAGGAGCCTGGAGAGGCTGATGGAGGCACAGGCAGAGGTGAGAATGGCTGCCTTGCACCCATCTCTGGCTGTGCTGGGATGTGCAGCCAGTGGGGTGACCATGTGCAGGAGGGCGGGGGTTCCCACAGTACCACTCCGCAGCAGAGGGGGTTGGGGAGACACCAGGAACGCTGGTACGTACTGGCTGGCTGGCGGAGCTGGGACGAAACCTGCCGCACGGGGCAGAGAGCCTGGGAGGCCAGAGGGTCCCAGCTCTGCCATGCTCAGGCTGCTGGTGCCGGGGGGCAGCTCGCCGCTGGCCCTTTCTGCTGCGGGGCTGCTCTCCAAGCGCAGCCCGATTCTTGGTTCTTGCAGGCTCATCCCAAGCAAGGGCCTGTGACGGCCCCATCTGCAAACGCAGGGGGACTTTGCCACGAGCCAGGTGAGTTTGGGAAAGAAAGGCAGCCTCCTGCAGTGGATTGAACTGTGCTCACTTGTCCCCTGAGTGTCGCCATGCAGGTTGGGCACCGCACGGGAGGACAACACCTGGACTAGCAAGGACACCTGCTGGAGAGCGGCCGCTGCATGAGCTTCTGCAGGACACAGAGCCTCTGCGGCTGCCCACAGCTTGCAGGAGGGCAGGGCAAGGGCTGGGACAGGCTGTCCTGGTGGCACACCAGCTCTCGGCAGCCTCCAAGCCACAGCTGCTGGGCCAAAGCCACGGTTCCAGCTGCTGGCTCCCTGCCTGTCCTGCCGCACTACACAGCATCGCGCTGCGGGCAGGACAGAGCAGGGCAGGGCAGGCTCTGGGACCGCTGGCCTGGGGTTCTCCGTTGATGGCGTCTTACTCTGTTTTCCTTTGCAGCAGGAGGGAGCAGCAGCAGCAGCAGGAGGAGGATGGGGCTGCCCTGGCCCTTTGCTCTACGGCGCACCCCGGCCGCTGCCCAGGCACCAGGGCAGGCGGGCTCCGGCTGCAGCAGGGCGCTCTTTGGGCAGCCCCTGGCAGCCCTCTGTGGGGAGGACAACACGCTGCCCCGGCCCATCCAGGTAAGCCAGCCTGGACACGGGGTCCCCAGCCCCCCACTCAGTCCACAGGCAGCGTCCCCTGCCTCCAGGTACTGGGGAATTGGGCTCTCTGCCCATGGCTCACGCTTCTCTGCTCCCAGCCCCTTTGCAGGAGGACAGAGCCCAGCCTGGGGAAGAGCTCTGGCCATGGCCACCGCTGCTGCAGGGCAGCTCCTCAGCCAAGCCACTGTCCTGCATCTCTTGCAGGAGCTGCTGGCTGTCCTGCACCAGGAAGGACCGACGACGGAGGGGATATTCCGCAGAGCTGCCGGCGGCACAGAACTTCGGCAGCTACGCGAGGCCCTGGACCGCGGCACGGAAGTCGATGTGGGAAGCCAGCCTGCACTGCTGCTGGCCGTCATCTTGAAGGTGAGCGCTTCTGAGCTGCAGCTGGAGGAGCTCCTGGCTGGCCTGCAGCGTTCAAAGGCTCACCTGCAGCCCTTGGCATTGCAGGAATTCCTGCGAAGCATGCCCACCAAGCTCCTCGTCATCGACCTCTACGAGGACTGGATGGCAGCCATGGAGAGGGCCAGCAAGCAGGCCAAGGTGGAGGAGCTGAAAGCGTAAGTGTGGGCAGCCGCCGGCCTGTTGAGCAGGGACCGGGAGAGTTCTGGGACCTGCCTGCAAAGGCATGGGTTCCTCAGAAAGCTGTCTTTTCGGGCAGCTGCAAAGCTGTGCAACATGGCTGCTGGCTCCCACCCGCCTGGGGCCAGCTGCAGGGACGGCTGTGGGCACCCTCTGCTTCATCAGCCTTGTCTTCCTCTTCCCTCAGGGTGGCTGACAAGTTGCCTGTGGCCAATCTCCTCCTCCTGAAGCGGCTGATGGCCCTGCTGCAGCACATCGGCCACAACGCAGCCACCAGCAGAATGAGCTGCAGCAACCTGGCCATCTGCATCGGGCCCAACCTGCTGAGCCCACCCAACGAGGACCTGCTCCCGCTGCAGGCCATGCTGGCAGTGACCGAGAAGGTACGCCCTACCCAGCAGCCGGCTGCTGCCTTCCCGGCCCATCGGAGCTTGGCTGTTGAGAGGTCCCTGGCTGCCTCCTCCCTTGAGCCAGGGCTGGTGGGCTGGGTGCCTGGAAGAGCAACCCCCAGCCGCAGCCACCTGCGCAGACAAAGGGTCAGCAGTGGGAAAGGCCGCTTGACATGTCTGCAGGCACCTGGCTTGAGACCAAGGCTTTCATGTCTGCAGGTGAACGTGCTGGTGGAGTTCCTCATTGAAAACTGCGGGGACATCTTTGGGGGGGAGGTGGCCGGCCTCTCCCCTCCATCAGCCGAGGAGGTGCCAGCACCCATGGACAGGCGCACAGGTAGGAGGAGGGGCTGAGGCTTGTCACAGACACTGGGGCTCGGGATGCCAGAAACCTCAACGTTGAGGAGACAAGCGGTGTAGGGCTTGGCTGGGCTTTGCTTGAGATGTTCTCGACTTCCAAGAAGTCACGCTGCTGCACGTGCTTTTGCTTTCCAGAGCTGCAGTGCGAAGAGCAAAGTGGCCCTGCAGGCACAGCAGACACCCAGCGTCCGGCAGAAGCCTTTCTGGATGCAGACGCCTCTCTGCTGGACATCGACAGAGGAGCTGGGGGAGACACAGGGGCAGGGCCCAAAGCGGCAGAGGTACGGCAGCTCCACAGACACTGGGACAACATGTCTCAAGTGGGACAGTAATTTCCCAGGAGGCCAAGCAGCCGCTGGGCCTCCTCCTGGCAGCCGCTCTCTTGTGCCTTTGGGGCTCCTCCTCTCCCCCCAGCGTGGTACGTGTTAAGGAAAACTGGAAAGGCTGTTTCTGGAATGCATTTCATGAAGTATGATCTGCTTCACCAAACAAAACATACCTACAAAACACCCACAAAAGGACAGAAGGGAGTAGCTGTCACCTTGAGAGGGCTTTTGCTCAGATCCTATTCCATCGCAGCTTCATCAAGTCTAGGCTGCAGTGGCTGGACTGTGCAAAATGTGCATGATGCAAACCAGCATCTCCTCTGTAGAGCTAAGATGGCAATTTGGCAGTCAGGCCCTCACTACCCCAGGCCCTTACTTGCCACCCGTTACCTCCCACATTTCTGGTTTAGGCACCTCCAGATTTGCCTCCAGCCACCCCCGAGGGCACGGCAGAGTCCCCGGCATGCCTGCAACAACCGACCAGCCTGCCCCAGGAAACCAGGTAGGAAGAGCTCCCCTTGCCTCACCTGAGAGCTCACTGCAGGGGCTTGGGGCTTTCCCCCTCTCATCACGCTGTGGGATGGAAAGTTTTTCAGGATCCCACCAGGAGAAGGAAAACTCGAGACAAAGAAAGAGAAAAGAAATCTGGGCAGAGGAGAGGGACAGCACAGCAAAACTAAAACGGAGAAGAGAGGAAATGACTTTGCGGGCCCAAACCTGAGAAAATTCAGGAAGGTGCAGCACGTCAGGAAGGCCAGGTGCGTACCAGGCGCTGCTGCCCATCTTTCCCGAGTCTGAACACGGCCCTAAGTCAGCCCAGCTGGCTGGCAAGGGCCGGCGAGGGCTGGTGCTGAGCAGGGTTTGGGATGAGCCCCACGGCAGCTCCCCAGGGGCTCCCCATCGAGCCCTGCTGCGTGGCACAGGGGCACTGTCAGCATCCCTGCGCACGCACAGCTCCCTAGGGAGGTCACCCCTGGGGAGAAGGCCCCTAGTGGAGGCCAGCAAGAGCTCTCCCTTCTGGGCCATGAGGAATTCCTCAGAAACAGTGTCCTCCAAAGAAGGGGGAACCAAATCCTGCCTCTTCCTGCCTCTGGGGGCTTAGCAGAGCTTTCTGACTCTGTCGTTGCAGGTGCTGACTGACTTTCACCGGCTGAACCGCTGTGACTCCTGGGCCCTCGCAGCTGGTGTTGACAATAAAAGAATCTTTTCCCTCTCCTGACTGTGTCTGCAATCGTGTCTTCCGGAGTGGGGAGCTCTTGTGCTGGGAAGGACCCTCGGGGAGGAGTTTGGGATCATCCCTTGCCCCAGCACCCTTTCCAGCGGGCATCGGGGCTGAGTTGAGGAGCTTTAGGAGGAAAAGCAAAGCACAGAGCCACACAGGAGGGTGGGGTTGGAAGGGACCCGTGGAGGTCCTCTGGGCCAAGCCCTCTGCTCCAGCACGCTCATCTAGAGCAGGTTGCAGAGAACTGTGTGCCCTTGGCCTCTGAAGATCTGCAAGGACAGAGAGCCCACAACCTCCTCGGACAACCTTTGCCAGCATGGGACCACCCTGAGAGGGAACATTTGCCATTTCAATCTCTTCTTTCACTGTACCACATTCCAGAACAGCCATGACATGACCAGCTCAGGCTTGAAACCAAGTGCTGTGGCCGGCCTTCAGGGCCAGCAGGGACTGGGGGCCAGAGGGGAAGTGTTTTAGGGACGGATCGTGGGGGCCGGAGGGAAGGTTTGAGGGACGGACGCCGAGGAAGGCCTCATCCCTGCAGAGATGGCTCAGGCCCAGGGCCTGTCTTAAGGTTCAGTCTTAGTGTTAGGGCTTACGGTTATATCTTAGGGTTAAGTCTTAGGCTTCATTCTTAGGGTTAGGTTTTAAGGTTAAGTCTTCAGGTTAAGTCTTAAAATTTATCTTAGGGATAAGTCTTTGGGTTAAGTCTTAATATTTAAGTGTTAAGGTTAAGCCTTAGGGTTAAGTCTTTAGGTCAAGTCTTAAGGTCAAGTCTTAAAGTTAACTCTTAAGTTTAAGACTTATGGATTGAGTCTTGGGGTTAACTATAAAGTTTAATGCTTAAGTTTAAGTCTTAGGGTTAACCCTTAAGAGTTAAGTCTTGGGGATAAGTCTTAGGGATAACTCTTTGGGTTAAGTCTTAAAATTTAAGTCTTAGGGTTATGACTTTAGGGTCAAGTTTTAAGGTTATGTCTTAGGCTTAATTCTCAGGGTTAAGTCTTAAGGTTGAGCCTTAAGTTTAAGTCATAAGGTTAAGTCTTAGGGTGAAGTCTTAGGGTTAAATCATGAGTGTAAATCTTAAGGTTAAGTTTTAAGGTTAAATCTTTAAGGTTAAGTCTTGGGGTTAAGTCTTAATGGTACATCTTAAAGTTAAGTCTTAGCGAATGCTTAATAGTCTTAGGGTTAAATCTCAGGGTTAAGTCTCAAGGTAAAGTGTCAACGTTAAGTATCAGGGTTAAGTCGTAACGTTGTCTCTTAAGGTTCAATCTTAGTGTTAAGTCTTAAGGTTATATCTTAGGGTTAAACGTTAGGGTTCAGTCTTAGGGTTAAGTTTTAAGGTGAAGTCTTTATGTTAAGTCTTAGGGTTAAGTCTTAAAATTTAAGTCTTAAGCTTAAGTCTTAGGGTTAAGTTTTAGGGTTACGTCTTAATGTTATGTCTTAAATTTAAGTCTTAATTTTAAGTCTTAGGGCTAAGCCTTATGGTTGTCTTAAGTTCAAGTCTTATGTATTGAGCCTTAGAGTTAAGTCTACATCTTAATTCTTAAGTTTAAGTCTTTGAGTTAACTCCTAGAGTTAAGTCTTAGAGTTCAGTCTTGGGCATAAGTCTTAGGATTAAGTTTTAAGATTAAGTCTTAGGTTTAAGTCTCAGTGTTAAGTCAGAGGGATGAGTGGTGAATTAATCTTAAAATTTAAGTCTTAGGGTTATGACTTAGGGTTAAGTCTTAAGGTTAAGTCTTAGCGTTAATTCTGAGGGTTAAGTCCTAAAGTCAAGTCTTAAGGTTGAGCCTTAAGTTTAAGTCATAGGGTTAAGTTTTTAGTGTAAATCTTAAGGTTACGTTTTAAGGTTAAGTCTTAGGGTTAAGTCTTGAGGTTAAGTCTTAATGGTACATCTTAAAGTTAAGTCTTAGCATTAAGACAGGGTTAAACCTCAGGGTTAAATCGCAAGGTAAAGTCTCAAGGTTAAGTCTCAGGGTTAAGTCGTCAGGTTGTTTCTTAGGGTTCAGTCTTAGGGTTAAGTTTTAAAGTTAAACTATAGGTTAAGTCTTAGGGTTAAGTTTTAAGGTGAAGTCTCAGGATTATGTCTTAGGGTTAAGTCTAGAGTTAAGTCTTAATGTCCTAAGGTGAAGTCTTTGTGTTAAGTCTCAGGGTTAAGTCTTAAATTTAAGTCTTAAGCTTAAGTCTTAAGTTTACACCTTATAGACTGAGTCTTAGGGTTAAATCTGAATTTTAAGTCTTAGGGTTAAGTATTAAGGTTAAGTCTGAGGTTTAAGTCTCAGGGTTAAGTCTTAGGATTTAAGTCTTAAGTTTAAGTGTTAAATTTAAGTCTTAATGTTAAGCCTTAGGGTGTAAGTCTTAACATTAACTTTTAAATTTAAGTCTTAAGGTTAAGTCCCAAGTTTAAATCTTAAGGTTAAGTCTTAGGGTTAATATTAGGGTTAACTCTCAGGGTTAAACCTTAAGGTTGAGTCTTAAGTCTTAGAGATAGGTCTTAGGCTTAAGGCATAGGCTTACGTCATAGGGTTAAGTCTTAAGGTTATGTCTTAAAATTCAGACTTAGGGTTAGGTCATACCTAACATAGGGTTAGGTAATGACTAGAAATTCAAAAACAGCCATGCTATTGCCCATGTTCCAGAAACACGTCTGTTCTGGCTGTTGCAAAGGCCCCAGCAATGTCCATAACTTACAGCCAATTAAATTCTTCTGCAAAAACTGTGTTAGGTTCCAATGGAGAATTAACGGGTCGTATGAAAAATGGTAAACAGCTTTTGAAGTGCTCTTTTCTGTGTCTTGCAGATGAGTAATACTGCAGCATTACACCGAGGCCAATAAGGTGCTCCCCTTCCATCTTCCCAAGCTGGGAACTACTCTCTACAGGGTAGTATCAAAGTATACGCACATTTTAAAGTTAGGATAAACACTCTGAATTATTAACAATTAATGTTTTGCTCATATTACAGCAGTTATCCAGCTAGAGAGCACAGTGTAAGGTTTAAAACCACTATTTCACAAGAAAGTACATCTAAACATACCTTAATAAGCTGGGCCAGAGAAGGAGATGCGGAAGAGTCGCCAATCTATTCAGAAAAATTAAACACATGTTCAAGTTCTACATACAATCAGAACATAGCAAGAGTTCATCCCTACTGCTGTATGAAAGCCTGCGCTATAGCCTCTGAGCATCACTGAAAGAGCCACCTCCAAGCCAGTGGAATTTGTATTTGTTCAAAACAAAGTCCAAACCTTAAACAGCTTTACGTATGCCTACGTTGTTAATGGGAAGAAACTAAAGTAACCAACCCCTCTTGAGATCAATCTATCGCTCAGGATACCTCAGAGGGGGACCCTTGTCAAATGCTCACAACTGCTGTCTTTCATTTACTTTCATTAGACCCCAAGTTCATGAATTTCTAGGTTAAGTTATCCTAAGAGCTTACAAAGTGATCAGATCCCGTGACCTAGAGCTCGTGTAATGCCTCACACCATTCGAGTGAAGAAAAAGCAGTTATACTTACAGATGAAAACCAAACACCACCACAAAGTAATGTTTGTACTATGAGGGCTATTTTGAAATGCATTGTTGCACGTAGCATTCCACCCAAGGGCCAAACGGAGATCTAGGCCATCACTAGTCAAGTATCTCCTCGCGTTACTTATTCATGTCTTAGCAGCAGAACGACAGTGTTTTCTGAACTGAAGAAAAATGCTGCCCCTTTTCCAAATGTAAATTCAAAGTGGTGGTGTACTGAAGGGTGGCACCAAGTTCAGTGGTGCAAACCTTGAACCTGCAAGCTCTAAGAATGAGCCTACATTATCTGTACAACACACAGTCATACAAGAAATATTCTAGCCTATTCAGTACGAAATGCAATGCGTTACTAGGCACAAATACCACTGCTCACATTAGCACCGTGCAAAAGCTGGCATTGCTCAGTTTTCACTATGCTGAATCAAATACATTGGATTTACAGCATACACTGTGTTTCACTGGAAAATATGTTTTTATATATATATTACAAATATTATATATAAAACATTTATATTTTATATATATAAAAGAATTAGTACAAGGCTACATTTCTTAGGCTTAGGTGCAGCATGTAGAAAAAAGTTTCAGCTTGTGTTTTTACATACCTCTTTTGATGTTCTACTCGCTGGCTCAGTTTGACTTCTAGAAGAAGAAAGAAAGATGATCAGAACTTAAAATAAAGCACTCGTAACCAACATAAAGCCGTGAAAATAGTTTATAAAACCTGAGCACCAAAACACTGTGTTCTGATAGTCTTATGAATATGGAAATTTATTTCTATACATAAAGTGTGCTCTCCTGGTACATTCAGTGCAACTGAAATAAAACCCCAAATCCCATTCCTTCTTTGTCCCCAATTACTCTAAGATACAGAATACAGCAGTGCAAGAAGAAGTCCTCACATATTTTCTTTCTTCTCTCTAAGTCTCAAAACTATGAAGACTGTGCTACACTTTTCTGTTCTTAAATAGTCAGCCATCCAAATATGAAGGCACCTTCAGGCAATCTGTATAGCCCCACTATCACAAACAGGTACCAGATAGAGCACTTTGGTTTCTACACTCCCCTGACAAAACAAGAACAGTTGTCTGTAGAAAAGTGCTTCTTTGTGGAGGCCCAAGCACTGTGTTCAGGTACCCACCATCCTCTAGCCTAAAGTGACTACCAATAGCAGTAGAAACATCACCTGAAAGCAGTTCCAAGGATTTTCTGTGGTCGAGGAGGCCTGTGTTAAAAAAATAAGGAAAAAAGCCTGGATTACCAGAATTTGCTTTAAGATCATCTTGAACATGCTACAATATTTTAGGAAACACTTATGGCACACAAGCCCTTGCCGAGATTCCACATACTCATTGGTCTGTACCTGCATGCTACTCATGAATCACACATGCAACCGTCCATCAGTTAACAAACAATTCATACATCATCCAAAGCGTCCCACGAGCAGAGGCAACCCAAAGGCTGCTGTGCAAGTCCTGCACAAATAGAAAGGCTCATACTTCCTGCCACTGCTACATCACCACCAGGCTCGCAAGTACAGCCACGTACCTCCTGAACATGAGGAAGTGCGAGGAAACGCTTTAGATTACCACACCATGGTTTCTCCATCCACTTGCCTTGAGGAAGATACTACAAGGTGACTAACGCATTTCTGAAGGCCTCTCCACCGTGACACCATGCGTTCATCATTCCCAAACACTAACGACTCTACCAGTTGTTTCCACAATGTTTCCAGCTGAAGGAAGAGAAAGCTAACCTGCCCGATCCATTTGCAACTTTAGGAGTGCAGCGGCATTCATCCCTGATCTCCACGGGCAGGTATTTCTTGGATCTTTGATGCTAGGGGCACCTAGCCTCTCATTTTAGGGCAGCATTCCAACACCAGGAGAGGGTGCCATCCAACCAGAAACCGAGGCGATATTGACAAGGCAGCACTAAGCATCCCCATCTAAATTAACCCCCCAAACCAGGCCATGTTTAGAAGCACAGTGCTGTGGCATCCAGAAAGCCTTGGTAGCGCCTGAAAGCACTGCAACACCTACTGCAGTAATATGCCCAAAGCTTACAGGAGAGCCACATAAATTCAGGGGGTTTTGCTTGCAGATGCTTCATGGGTACTAGGATGCTGCGGTACTGTTTGTTTGAGACACGCTGTAACTCGCCAGTACACTTTATGTATTGAGAGCTAACATTAGAAAGACATGGCAAAAGCACAAGTCAATAATATCTACTAATGGTGGAGGAGAGGTCTGTCTTGAAGAAGCCTTGAAAACATGACCATTCAAACCATGCTGATGCAGCTGATACAGAACTGGACTGTACGAATACATCGATGACAGCGATAATGCTGTAGTCAGGCTTACATTTGAGTATCTGCAATTGTAATCAGATTCTCTGTCCTCCATAAATCTGAGGAATACAGCAGTAATACCTGGAGCACAGAGAGCAGCTTAGGCTGAAAACAAACTTAGAAAGGTAACTACTAACATTTGGGAATGTGCTCAACTGCTTTCTGAGCTTCAGGTTTGGAAAAGATCAACTGTTCCTTCACCGTCCTGGCACAAAAGGCAATACGCTTTAGGATGTTGTTCTTTTTCTCTTGCCCGACATAGACATTGTCTTTAGGAATCTAATAGGAAGCACTTAAGAATGAAACTTCTTGTTTGCATGGTTTGCCAGCTGGCCACTCTCAGTCTTTCCTCTGGAGACAGCATGCAGCCCACACACACACACACCCCTTTGGGGTGTAAGAATACCCTGCCCCCCTCCCCCAGACAAAGGAAGCAGTCAAACACGGAGACTCGGACTGCTGGCAGATGGGAACAAATCACCGGTTCACACTGCAATGTGTCTCTCCGTTTACTCTAAAAGCACTAAAAGCAAAAGCATACAATAAGGAATCTCTCTGCATAGAGGAAACAGGATGGAGAACTTGACTCTCAGAAAAACCAAGCCCAAGAACAAACCCAATTCAAACGTCTGAACAGTTACCACTGTTGGAGCTTGAATGCCACGTCCCAGCAGGCTGAAAAATCTAAGTCTGCTTTGGGACAGATACCTTCAAATCTGCCCTGTCACAACACAATTTAACAGCAGCTTTAACAAGAAAGATACAACCTGAATGCCTCCGTAAACTAACAGCCACAAAGAAGGTGAACGCACTGAAACCCCTCCCAAAGAACACAACGCGTTATGGCTACTTACCTAAGGTCTGTTTTGCCGGTAGCTTTAACTCCTCTGACGGGGACTCCCCTAACAGTTACCGATGAGTTCCCCGGAATCAGGGCATTATCATCTGTGTGTTCTGGAAACAACATCAATACAGAGAAAGCATCAGTCAGTTTGTAAGAGTGATATTGACATGTCGTGACGTAGCACTTCAGGGAATCCCTTTACAGATACAAAACCAACATTTTACACACAGCGTCATGCTTTTATCATCTCACGGTACCTTTCCAGAAATCTTCAGGTCTGATAGTCAAACACAAGCAGCAAAATCTTTTCCATTTTTTTGGAATCGTTTCAATGCCAACAGCAAAATGGTCTCTAAAGTCACTAAAGCAGAGTCTGCTAAAGCATGAGGTTCTTTCCTGATCTCACTTACATTGCTTTTGCTCCTGTTAGCTTACAAAACCCTAGAACATGTCTCTATAACAGCGAGCACGGAAGAGGACACCCCCACCCTGCCTCCCACCTTTTCAAACACATCCCAACCATCCATTTTGCCTTCCCACCATCTTCAAAGAGAGTCCACCATCTCTTTCTTTTTTTTCCCCCAGTGATGTTCAAAATCCTGTTTACTTTTAGCTTCTATTAGCATTGCTGCTATTAAGAGATTTCCGTGATCACGCGGCCCCGAAAAATCTGAACAAGTTGGCCATCTTCACTCAAGGTTCACTGAAGGGTCTTTCCAAGATCACGTCACCATTTAGTCAGGACTCCTGCACCAAGTTATAAAACCCACGACCGTATCTCCACAGGTAAGATCTCCGAGAACCCCCTTTAGGCAGAACATCCTGGCCGAGTTCTTTCCTTCATCTTCTGAAGGTGACTTTAAGCACGTAGAGGCTGTTCAATAAAAACGGAAATTCACTGTTATGTGTAAAACCCCAAAATCTCGCATACATGTGTATGACACTGAAATGTATTCCTTAGCTTTGCTCTGACAACCACTGGGGGATTTTTGCATTTTCACAGGGAAGACACCCTTACAGAAGTTCCACTAAGTATCTGTGTCACAACCTGTACATCTGCCTCTACCTGCATGTCTATCTCTACCGCCGTATGACACGCGATCCCGTAACACCCCCAAGACCCCTAACACCGTGCTGTTAAGTCTCCTCACAGATACTCTCCTGAACATACTTTACCTATCTGCAGGTAAACAGCGTGTTTAGGTCCAACCACTTGAAAGGCTAGGGCCAAAGTTACAGTTACCGCAGCAGACATGTTATTCTGTTTAAGTTTTAATACATCAAACAGGAAGAGGGAAAAAACCTATGAGTACACATTGTAAAGAAAAGACTGTTGTGAGAATGTCACAGAACCACAGGAAAAAAAAAAGAAAAAAAACAAAACACCCGATAAAATTTGAATGTTTAAGGAATGGCAACGGTTTCCAAGTCTTTTTATTTCTGTCATATCCCAAAGTCTTTAATCACATGCAAGCTTTGCCAGATGGTAGATTACCAAACTGAAACAGCACGCTAAGTAATACGAAACCATTACCGTCTCTGAGAATCAAGCACCATTTCTGAGATTCAAAAGAACTTAGGGCTTCTCGAAGAACATTTCTAGGTATATTCACCATAAGTGATCTGCCATAAAACTTCAGTATTGCCCTGACACCGTTTAACACGCAGTACCAGGAAAAAAATGCACCGTTTGAAAGAAACGAAGAAATGATGCTCAATAACATCTGAATGAAAATGTCTTTGGTGTAGCAAAGAAGCTGTATTAGCAAGAAATGCCAAGTATACTTGAGACAGAACACCCGTCTACAAGATGGCTTTCCAGGGTCTGCATAGATTCTCACTCACAGATACACTCTTGATCCAAAACGTTGCTACTGAGCAGTTTCTGCAGCAGCCAAGCACCACTTTTCCAATGCGGTGGAGTAAAAGTAGTTGAAGACAAATTTCAGTCACCAAACCCACTTTTTTCCCCTTCAAATTAGCCATCCACTCCTTTTCTATCACGTTCAGCCTTCTCTGCCGGGTTTCAAAGAAATCTGGCAGGTTTGTGATTACAAGGCATTGTCCCACATTTCCTTATCGTTTTACCTAGAAGGGTTCCCAGAAACCAAACCTCTTCCACGCGCGGTGCCGCACATCGACCCCGTACGCTGCTGTGCCTGGCTGCGCACACAGCCCTCACGCCAGCTGCCAGCGCACAACCACGGAAGAGCAGCTCTGAGGCCCCAGCACAAGTCACCGCTGCCGGCCGCGGCCCAATCGCCTCACTGGCCACCTGCGCCACCGCCAGCCGGCCGGTCCCTGCATCCCGCGCCCGCCGCCGCCACGCACCTTCCATGGTCTAGGCGTTGGTGACCTGCAGGTCGCAGTGAGTCGCCTTCAGCCTCTCGCGGCCTGATCTGGCGCCTGAGGTCCTGTCACCGCCAGGCTTTCAATACCTGCTCTCCCCTCCTGTCACCCCCCAGGCTGTCCCCAACAGCTGTCCTCTCCTGTACCCCCCCCCCCAGGCCTGTCCCCACCTACTGTCCCCTCCTGTCACCCTCCAGGCTGCCATTGCCTGCTGTCCCCTCCTGTCACCCCCGGGCTGTCACTACCTGGTGGCATAAGCTACATAAGATAACAAGAAAATAAGAAAAAAAAAAACCAAACCGAAAACCTGCTTTGGTGAACACCAAAACACCCATGACTTTCTCAGGCTCTTCACTACCCCACATGTGAGTCAAGGGACAGGGTCTCCCACAGGCTCTTTTGCGGGCACTTCCTGAAGACACCCCCATCCCCCAACCCCCACCCCACCCTGCTTTTCTACAAGTGCACAAAGAGGTTAAGAAGAGTTTCATGTCTAAGTTAAAGGAGGCAGTTTCTGAAATTAGCTTAGGTGAAAAAAGCAAGGTGGTGTATTCATGGATTTTCTCCTCTGCAAAGCCATGAAGAAAACATGAACCGCACTCCCCAAAGGCAAAGGAGCAAACTGAGGGAGAGCAGCTCACTGGCACCTTTCAGAGCTTCAACAGTCTGGAGAAACGGGAAAAAAACCCATGAAAAGATAAAGAGCAGCCAAGATGCACTTTTATAAAATGCACACTGGGGCCTGTTCCAGATCTCAGAATGACTTTCAGTATTGCTTTGCGTGACTATTAGACCAAGGCCTAAAGTGGCGTGATAGCTTCTGCTTGCCGGGGCATGGTAAGATCACTCAAACGAGCGACAAGGTAACAAGTAAACACCAGAGGCAATAGCGGAGCTTACCGTTTCCCTCCACTGGTGACCAGCTGTACATAAACCAGCTTAACCAGCCTCCCTAAGGGTGGCTCTAAAGTCGCTGAAAAGGAAAAAAAAGAAGGTAAGTTCTTAGCCTGAAATGTAAAGGCACCATCTTGGCTCCCAGGCAGGTGGCACAGATGGCCCAACAGGGTCATGTCCCCACCTTCCAGGGAAGATAAAAAAAGCGCAGGACGTCTTAGTGGGGTGGGTTTGTTGCATCCTTTCCGTTTGCTGAAAGCCTGAGGAAGGATGTGGTCCACGGTAGGACCGGTGGCACTTTAGACCTGAGGTTAAAAAAGTGCTGCACTTCAGTGACGCTCCCCAAGCTGCTTTCACCACCAAACAGAAAAAGATTTGCTTTCTCCAGTATGGTGGGAATGATACCATAAAGCTGGTCAGGGAGAAAAACCCTCTAAGACTTGCTTGCAAGTTTCAGAAGGCCGGCATTCTTTATGGCAGTGCTGGGAGCACGGGGGAATGTTTCCTCTGAGCGTGCTCACCCAGTTCCTCGAGGGTACGCACTATGGACAGCAGAGCACTTGCACACTCATAGCGCATTACACATGCATTTTCAGTCAGGCACGGGATGGGTTACAAGTTGCTTGCTTTAATGCAAACGAGCACACACCCTCAGACAGCACTGCTGAGGTTTTTTACTAGCTCCCCGTGCTCCCCAAGCGGGGCCTTGCCCTCTCTCGGGGGGCTATCTGAGTCAGAGGTCACGATCTCCCCCCACAACAATTACCTTTGTCCGAATTCCAACCAACATTCTGCGGATCGCAGCACTCTTATCGGCTTGTCTCCTCCTGCGACCACAACGTCCTCACCCAGAGGCTCTTTCTGCATCACTGAAGAGAACGCAGATCTTTTCCCCATCCATTCTTTGCTCCCCATCCTTCCCAAGGCTGACTCCCTGGATGAGAGGTCCCTTAATTCGTCACTTCTAACAGCTTTAGAGAGTCAGCTTGGCCTAACCTTTGTGCGCAGGTGTGTTTAACGTAGAGCTACACAGCAAATCAGAGCGTGGTAACTGGGGAGCTCAGACATCTTGTCCCTTTGCCGAGCCAGCAGCCTTCCCTTAACAGAATCCCTGGACATAAACGTATACACAGTGGAATCTATACAGTGGCATCAAACGTCCTGCCAGACACCACAACCTCTGTCCCTGGCATGGCCCAACTGCCCAGCACCACCAGACCACTCTGGCCCAAACACCATAAGGCAATGGTTCCCACCTGACAATAGCAAGTCGAGGAACATTTTTTTTTTTTTTTCCTAAATAGAGAGAGTTTTACTTCGTATGCTGCCGACTACATCAAATTATGTTTTGCTGGCTGACTGGATAGACAGCAAAGCTGAACTCCACATCAAATATAATCAAATCTATCAAGTATATCACATAATGGAATATATCAAATGCAGTTTCTTATATTGCAATAAAAGAAAATAGCATGCAATATGATAAAAGGAACCAGTGGCAGTTACTGTGAGCGATATGATAAAAGAGCAACAGGAGCGAAGCATCCATTTGTTATCCCAAAGTGTTAACGTGACTAAGGAAAGGAGACATCACCAATTAACACCCCAACAACACCCAGGCCCACCCTTCGGCTGGGAGCCCCCTTGCAGCCAGTGCCAGGAGTCTCTCGGGAGCTGGGAAATTCCCCTGGAGAAGGTACCAGGAAGGAATTCTCTTGCTGCTTCCCACCGTGCATGGTAGCCATGTGAGGCACAGCACAAGAGTTCTGCTCCCTGCTTTCTCTGGTGAGAAAATTGACACAGCACTTTTGAACTCATGGCCTGGGAAACCATGAACCAAAAAACATGGCCTGGGAAAGTGCAGGGCTGCTCCCCTGGAGAGGGTTCCAGAAGGAATTTTATTGCTACTTCTCACCATGTCCTTGCAGCCACGTCAGGCACAGCAGAGAAGTTGTGCACCCTGCTCTCTGTGGGGAGAAACTGGACACCTTTACACTGGCAATAATGCACAGCCCAAAAAACTCACCTTGACAAAGTGCAGCACTGCTCCCCTGGAGAAGGTGGCAGGAAGGAATTCTCTTGCTGCTTCTCACCCTGCCCTGGCAGCCATGTCAGGCACAGCACAAATGTTCTGCTCCCTGCTTTCTGTGGTCAGAAAAAGGACCCCTCACCTCTGAAATTGCGCAGAGCCCAAAAACCTCACCTTGGCAAACTGCAGCACTGCTCCCCTGGAGAAGGTGGCAGGAAGGAATTCTCTTGCTGCTTCTCACCCTGCCCTGGCAGCCATGTCAGGCACAGCACAAATGTTCTGCTCCCTGCTTTCTGTGGTCAGAAAAAGGACCCCTCACCTCTGAAATTGCGCAGAGCCCAAAAACCTCACCTTGGCAAACTGCAGCACTGCTCCCCTGGAGAAGGTGGCAGGAAGGAATTCTCTTGCTGCTTCTCACCCTGCCCTGGCAGCCATGTCAGGCACAGCACAAATGTTCTGCTCCCTGCTTTCTGTGGTCAGAAAAAGGACCCCTCACCTCTGAAATTGCGCAGAGCCCAAAAACCTCACCTTGGCAAACTGCAGCACTGCTCCCCTGGAGAAGGTGGCAGGAAGGAATTCTCTTGCTGCTTCTCACCCTGCCCTGGCAGCCATGTCAGGCACAGCACAAATGTTCTGCTCCCTGCTTTCTGTGGTCAGAAAAAGGACCCCTCACATTTGAAATTGCACAGAGCCCAAAAACCTCACCTTGGCAAACTGCAGCACTGCTCCCCTGGAGAAGGTGGCAGGAAGGAATTCTCTTGCTGCTTCTCACCCTGCCCTGGCAGCCATGTCAGGCACAGCACAAATGTTCTGCTCCCTGCTTTCTGTGGTCAGAAAATGGACCCCTCACATTTGAAATTGCGCAGAGCCAAAAAAACCTCACCTTGGCAAACTGCAGCACTGCTCCCCTGGAGAAGGTGGCAGGAAGGAATTCTCTTGCTGCTTCTCACCCTGCCCTGGCAGCCATGTCAGGCACAGCACAAAAGTGCTGCTCCCTGCTTTCCGTGGTGAGCAAAAATTAATCCCTCAGCGGTGCAGTCGTTAAGATCCAAAAAAAGTCACTTTGGCAAAGTACAGCACTCCTCCCATAAAGAAGGTTCCAGGAAGGAATTCTCTTGCTGTTCTCACCCTGCCCTGGCAGCCATGTGAGGCACAGCACAAAAGTTCACCTCCCTACTTCCTGTGGTGAGAAATTTGACCCAAACATTTTGCACTCATGCAGAACCAGTGCTCACTTTGTGAAAGGGCAGCACTGCTCCCCTGGAGAGGGGGCCAGGAAGGAATCCTCTTGCTGTTTCTCACCCTGCCCAGGCACCCATGTGAGGAACAGCACAGCACAAAAGTTCTGCTCCCTGCTTTCTGTGGTGAGCAAAATTGACCCTTCAGAACTGCAGACCTTAAGAGCCAAAAAAAAATACATCTTTGGAAAGGGCAGCACTGTTCCCCTGGAGCAGGTGCCAGGAAGGAATTTTCTTGCTGTTTCTCACTCTGTCCTTGCAGCCATGTGAGGCACAGCACAAATGTTCTGCTCCCTAATAGCTGTGTTCTGGAAATGAACCCCTCACATTTGCAATCGTATAGAGCCAAAAAACCCCTCACCTTGACAAGTGCAGCACTGCTCCCCTGGAGAAGGTTCCAGGAAGAAACTCACTTGCTGTTTCTCACCGTGCCCTGGCCGCCATGTGAGGCACAGCAGAAAAGTGCTGCTCCCTGCTTTCTAAAGTTGGCAAAATTGACCGTTTATAGTTCTACTCATGTAGAGACAGGACTTTCTTACTCAAAAGCAAAACCCAAAAAGCCACGTAGCCGTGGGAAACCCTTTATCCTTCCGTGTGGCTGGTGACTTCCCATGGCTCTTCCGCAAGGCAGGAGAAACAACCATGAATTTGGAAGCCCACGTAAATTCAAGTACACTTAGTCCTCTGACAGTCACTACTTATGGGCCAGCAGTCCTCTCACCCCTCCACAGATCTGCCTCTTAGTCCTCTAGCAGTCATCCTCCATGGAGGGACCACAAGTCCTCCATACCTACCTACCAACTCACCAGAAATGAGTCAGACCACACCAGAAGTGACACTGCCTGACCTGCAGGAGATATACTAGGCCTGTAACGATGGTTTCAAGACAGAAAAAAACACCACCATCCACCAGCACAGCAGAAAAACAACCAGAAGAAACTTGGTACACAAACCAGAGGCCCCCATGCAAACCCTACAAAGGCAAAATAGCTGAAAAAAGGCACTCTCCACAAAAAAAAAAATCACCACACAGAACACATGATAAAAATGCCATAACCCCAGGAACACAGGGCCAACAAACACAGGTTCTGTCCATAACAATAACACACTTTGACACTAACTCGCCTGACCTCTGGCATACCATAACCTTGTTGCCCCCAAACCACAGCACACTGTAGCCCTAAGGCAACACAAAATGGAACTCAAAGTCCCTGAAGATCTCCGCCAGGGCCTTCAAATGGTCCCTGACCTCAGGCATCACAACTTTGAAGTGGAAGCCAGATGGATGCACCATAACATCTCCGGCAGCCATCTTCACACCCTGAAACAGTGCCTGGGATAAACGCTCCTGGGGACAGAGGCTGAGGCACTTGGAGGCTTTGAGCCGGCCAGCCACCACAACAGGGTTTCAGCTCATCATTTCTGTGTCAGAGCCACCAGGCAGGTGGCCCCATCCTTCCTGAGAGACCGCTCAGGGCACCTGTACCCAGCTCCAGGGGGCTGGATACACAGCCTCGGATCCATGGGGGGGAGTGGTGCTTTAATCCTGGGAGCAGGATTTGTAACAGTGCCCCTGAGGAGGAAAGCCTCCTCAGGCCTGGAAGCCTAATAGACATCCCTGCGCTGCTCCACATGTCACCAAAAGCAGGGTCTGAGGAAGGCTGCTTTGGGGCCCGTCGAGGGAACCAGCTCCCCTGGGCTGCTCGGTGGCCACCAGCTGCCATTGCTGTCGTGCAGGTCTTAGTGCTGCTCTGCAGTCAGCCGTCACCTCCCTGCGCAACACTCTCCAGCGCAGCACACGTCTGCACTGGCTCTCCCTGGAGACAAAGATCACAAGCGAGGGATGGGCTTGGCTTTGCCCCCAGTCCCAGGCTGCCACCAGAGAGACCTGCCACCCCCGCCCCAGCTGTGCGATGTGGGCACCACGTGCAGCTGCAGATGTGGGTCAGGGCAGCTGTGGGCAGGGGGCAAGCCCCGTGGCGGTGCCCCCGGCGCTGGCAGCAGGCAGAGCTGGGGAGAGCGAGGGGCAGCCCAGGGCAGCCGGCAGCTGGCAGCGGGGCCCGTCAGGGTGCAGCACCCTCAGCAATGCCTGGCTCCTTGCGCCTCGGCCCCAGGGCTGAAGTGCAGGGCTGGCACCAGCTAGGGCTTGGCTGGGAACAGGCATGCAGGGCCCCCTGACAGACCAGGCAAGCACCTGCTCCCTGCATGTAGCAGCCTGATCCATTGAAAACAACCCCGTGGCATCCAGAGAAGAGCCCTGCGGGCCCTGCCCTGGGCCTGAGCCATCTCTGCAGGGGTGAGGCCTTCCTCGGCGTCCGTCCCTCAAACCCTCCCTCCGGCCCCCACGATCCGTCCCTAAAACACTTCCCCTCTGGCCCCCAGTCCCTGCTGGCCCTGAAGGCCGGCCACAGCACTTGGTTTCAAGCCTGAGCTGGTCATGTCATGGCTGTTCTGGAATGTGGTACAGTGAAAGAAGAGATTGAAATGGCAAATGTTCCCTCTCAGGGTGGTCCCATGCTGGCAAAGGTTGTCCGAGGAGGTTGTGGGCTCTCTGTCCTTGCAGATCTTCAGAGGCCAAGGGCACACAGTTCTCTGCAACCTGCTCTAGATGAGCGTGCTGGAGCAGAGGGCTTGGCCCAGAGGACCTCCACGGGTCCCTTCCAACCCCACCCTCCTGTGTGGCTCTGTGCTTTGCTTTTCCTCCTAAAGCTCCTCAACTCAGCCCCGATGCCCGCTGGAAAGGGTGCTGGGGCAAGGGATGATCCCAAACTCCTCCCCGAGGGTCCTTCCCAGCACAAGAGCTCCCCACTCCGGAAGACACGATGGCAGACACAGTCAGGAGAGGGAAAAGATTCTTTTATTGTCAACACCAGCTGCGAGGGCCCAGGAGTCACAGCGGTTCAGCCGGTGAAAGTCAGTCAGCACCTGCAACGACAGAGTCAGAAAGCTCTGCTAAGCCCCCAGAGGCAGGAAGAGGCAGGATTTGGTTCCCCCTTCTTTGGAGGACACTGTTTCTGAGGAATTCCTCATGGCCCAGAAGGGAGAGCTCTTGCTGGCCTCCACTAGGGGCCTTCTCCCCAGGGGTGACCTCCCTAGGGAGCTGTGCGTGCGCAGGGATGCTGACAGTGCCCCTGTGCCACGCAGCAGGGCTCGATGGGGAGCCCCTGGGGAGCTGCCGTGGGGCTCATCCCAAACCCTGCTCAGCACCAGCCCTCGCCGGCCCTTGCCAGCCAGCTGGGCTGACTTAGGGCCGTGTTCAGACTCGGGAAAGATGGGCAGCAGCGCCTGGTACGCACCTGGCCTTCCTGACGTGCTGCACCTTCCTGAATTTTCTCAGGTTTGGGCCCGCAAAGTCATTTCCTCTCTTCTCCGTTTTAGTTTTGCTGTGCTGTCCCTCTCCTCTGCCCAGATTTCTTTTCTCTTTCTTTGTCTCGAGTTTTCCTTCTCCTGGTGGGATCCTGAAAAACTTTCCATCCCACAGCGTGATGAGAGGGGGAAAGCCCCAAGCCCCTGCAGTGAGCTCTCAGGTGAGGCAAGGGGAGCTCTTCCTACCTGGTTTCCTGGGGCAGGCTGGTCGGTTGTTGCAGGCATGCCGGGGACTCTGCCGTGCCCTCGGGGGTGGCTGGAGGCAAATCTGGAGGTGCCTAAACCAGAAATGTGGGAGGTAACGGGTGGCAAGTAAGGGCCTGGGGTAGTGAGGGCCTGACTGCCAAATTGCCATCTTAGCTCTACAGAGGAGATGCTGGTTTGCATCATGCACATTTTGCACAGTCCAGCCACTGCAGCCTAGACTTGATGAAGCTGCGATGGAATAGGATCTGAGCAAAAGCCCTCTCAAGGTGAGAGCTACTCCCTTCTGTCCTTTTGTGGGTGTTTTGTAGGTATGTTTTGTTTGGTGAAGCAGATCATACTTCATGAAATGCATTCCAGAAACAGCCTTTCCAGTTTTCCTTAACACGTACCACGCTGGGGGGAGAGGAGGAGCCCCAAAGGCACAAGAGAGCGGCTGCCAGGAGGAGGCCCAGCGGCTGCTTGGCCTCCTGGGAAATTACTGTCCCACTTGAGACATGTTGTCCCAGTGTCTGTGGAGCTGCCGTACCTCTGCTGCTTTGGGCCCTGCCCCTGTGTCTCCCCCAGCTCCTCTGTCGATGTCCAGCAGAGAGGCGTCTGCATCCAG
Organism: Falco cherrug; assembly: GCF_023634085.1. Classification (NCBI taxonomy): domain Eukaryota; kingdom Metazoa; phylum Chordata; class Aves; order Falconiformes; family Falconidae; genus Falco; species Falco cherrug. Next base: position 15,477,155 of record NC_073719.1, on the reverse strand, counting down.
AAAGGCTTCTGCCGGACGCTGGGTGTCTGCTGTGCCTGCAGGGCCACTTTGCTCTTCGCACTGCAGCTCTGGAAAGCAAAAGCACGTGCAGCAGCGTGACTTCTTGGAAGTCGAGAACATCTCAAGCAAAGCCCAGCCAAGCCCTACACCGCTTGTCTCCTCAACGTTGAGGTTTCTGGCATCCCGAGCCCCAGTGTCTGTGACAAGCCTCAGCCCCTCCTCCTACCTGTGCGCCTGTCCATGGGTGCTGGCACCTCCTCGGCTGATGGAGGGGAGAGGCCGGCCACCTCCCCCCCAAAGATGTCCCCGCAGTTTTCAATGAGGAACTCCACCAGCACGTTCACCTGCAGACATGAAAGCCTTGGTCTCAAGCCAGGTGCCTGCAGACATGTCAAGCGGCCTTTCCCACTGCTGACCCTTTGTCTGCGCAGGTGGCTGCGGCTGGGGGTTGCTCTTCCAGGCACCCAGCCCACCAGCCCTGGCTCAAGGGAGGAGGCAGCCAGGGACCTCTCAACAGCCAAGCTCCGATGGGCCGGGAAGGCAGCAGCCGGCTGCTGGGTAGGGCGTACCTTCTCGGTCACTGCCAGCATGGCCTGCAGCGGGAGCAGGTCCTCGTTGGGTGGGCTCAGCAGGTTGGGCCCGATGCAGATGGCCAGGTTGCTGCAGCTCATTCTGCTGGTGGCTGCGTTGTGGCCGATGTGCTGCAGCAGGGCCATCAGCCGCTTCAGGAGGAGGAGATTGGCCACAGGCAACTTGTCAGCCACCCTGAGGGAAGAGGAAGACAAGGCTGATGAAGCAGAGGGTGCCCACAGCCGTCCCTGCAGCTGGCCCCAGGCGGGTGGGAGCCAGCAGCCATGTTGCACAGCTTTGCAGCTGCCCGAAAAGACAGCTTTCTGAGGAACCCATGCCTTTGCAGGCAGGTCCCAGAACTCTCCCGGTCCCTGCTCAACAGGCCGGCGGCTGCCCACACTTACGCTTTCAGCTCCTCCACCTTGGCCTGCTTGCTGGCCCTCTCCATGGCTGCCATCCAGTCCTCGTAGAGGTCGATGACGAGGAGCTTGGTGGGCATGCTTCGCAGGAATTCCTGCAATGCCAAGGGCTGCAGGTGAGCCTTTGAACGCTGCAGGCCAGCCAGGAGCTCCTCCAGCTGCAGCTCAGAAGCGCTCACCTTCAAGATGACGGCCAGCAGCAGTGCAGGCTGGCTTCCCACATCGACTTCCGTGCCGCGGTCCAGGGCCTCGCGTAGCTGCCGAAGTTCTGTGCCGCCGGCAGCTCTGCGGAATATCCCCTCCGTCGTCGGTCCTTCCTGGTGCAGGACAGCCAGCAGCTCCTGCAAGAGATGCAGGACAGTGGCTTGGCTGAGGAGCTGCCCTGCAGCAGCGGTGGCCATGGCCAGAGCTCTTCCCCAGGCTGGGCTCTGTCCTCCTGCAAAGGGGCTGGGAGCAGAGAAGCGTGAGCCATGGGCAGAGAGCCCAATTCCCCAGTACCTGGAGGCAGGGGACGCTGCCTGTGGACTGAGTGGGGGGCTGGGGACCCCGTGTCCAGGCTGGCTTACCTGGATGGGCCGGGGCAGCGTGTTGTCCTCCCCACAGAGGGCTGCCAGGGGCTGCCCAAAGAGCGCCCTGCTGCAGCCGGAGCCCGCCTGCCCTGGTGCCTGGGCAGCGGCCGGGGTGCGCCGTAGAGCAAAGGGCCAGGGCAGCCCCATCCTCCTCCTGCTGCTGCTGCTGCTCCCTCCTGCTGCAAAGGAAAACAGAGTAAGACGCCATCAACGGAGAACCCCAGGCCAGCGGTCCCAGAGCCTGCCCTGCCCTGCTCTGTCCTGCCCGCAGCGCGATGCTGTGTAGTGCGGCAGGACAGGCAGGGAGCCAGCAGCTGGAACCGTGGCTTTGGCCCAGCAGCTGTGGCTTGGAGGCTGCCGAGAGCTGGTGTGCCACCAGGACAGCCTGTCCCAGCCCTTGCCCTGCCCTCCTGCAAGCTGTGGGCAGCCGCAGAGGCTCTGTGTCCTGCAGAAGCTCATGCAGCGGCCGCTCTCCAGCAGGTGTCCTTGCTAGTCCAGGTGTTGTCCTCCCGTGCGGTGCCCAACCTGCATGGCGACACTCAGGGGACAAGTGAGCACAGTTCAATCCACTGCAGGAGGCTGCCTTTCTTTCCCAAACTCACCTGGCTCGTGGCAAAGTCCCCCTGCGTTTGCAGATGGGGCCGTCACAGGCCCTTGCTTGGGATGAGCCTGCAAGAACCAAGAATCGGGCTGCGCTTGGAGAGCAGCCCCGCAGCAGAAAGGGCCAGCGGCGAGCTGCCCCCCGGCACCAGCAGCCTGAGCATGGCAGAGCTGGGACCCTCTGGCCTCCCAGGCTCTCTGCCCCGTGCGGCAGGTTTCGTCCCAGCTCCGCCAGCCAGCCAGTACGTACCAGCGTTCCTGGTGTCTCCCCAACCCCCTCTGCTGCGGAGTGGTACTGTGGGAACCCCCGCCCTCCTGCACATGGTCACCCCACTGGCTGCACATCCCAGCACAGCCAGAGATGGGTGCAAGGCAGCCATTCTCACCTCTGCCTGTGCCTCCATCAGCCTCTCCAGGCTCCTGGCGCGCACTGTCCTCCACTGGGCAGGAGAGAAGGAGGGGAAGAAGGTGAGCAGCCATGGGTCTGCTCCTCGGCTGCAGGAGCAGTGCTTGGGGACAGGGCCCAGAGCAGAGAGACACTCACGGCGTGGCGGCGGCTCAGCTCCTTCTCCAGGAGCTTGATGGATGTTAGGCGGGTGACGCGGGCTCCCGTGCGTCCTTCTGGTGTCCTGTGCACCGGGAAGGGAGAGGGAGAGAGCTGGGTGAGCCCCAAGCCGTCTCTTGTCTCTTGTCAGGCAGCTGTGCGCGAGAGCTGCCTGCAGCCCCAGGGGCACCTTCCCCAGCTGGGGGCTGTGTTCCCCCGTGGGCCCAGCTTCTCCTGGAGCACCCCCCCCGGCTTACCCCAGCAGCGTGGCCACCCACAGCTCCTTCAGTGCCTGGGAGCTGCAGAAAGAGAGGAGAGACAGCGTCAGGCCCTGCTGCCCCCAGCCCTGGGCAAAGGTGGGGGCCTGCACAGCCGTGCCCCGTGGGGCAGGACAGAGGCGCTGTCCAAGCCCTGGGTCGCTCTGTCCTGCCTGAGCAGCTGTATTTGCCCTTCCCTTCTGGGGGCCAAAAGGTGACGAGGGGATGCAGGATGGGGAAACATCCCCCATCCCTCCTTCCCTGCCACCGAGCTGCCTGCTCCCTGCCCACGCTCTGCATGCAAGGCAGAGGCCAGTCTTCACGGGATGGCGTGGGCACGGCTGGGAAGCTCTCCTGCCCGACCACGACTCACCCAAAAGTGGCAATGCAGGAGCCGGTGGGCCAGGCGAGGATGACAGAGGTGCTGTCCTCATCGGTGCCTTGCTCCTCCTCCTCCTGTCCCTCCTGCCCCGCAGCCTCCTTCCCGCTGCTGAGCACCCACAGCTGGTCCAGGGCCAGGCAGAGCTGTGGGCGCAGGCTGGTGCCATGTCTGCAGAGAGCAGAAGCGGGCACTGAGCTGGAGGGGGGCTCCTTGGGCTGGGTCCCCACGCGCAGAGCCCTGTCCCCCACCTGCCCTTGGGACGGACGTTGGTGCCTCCAGCACCGAGGGGCCGGGGCCTGGGGCTGGTGCCAGGGTGTCCCTGGGCCAGGGCTGGGGGGAAGGATCTGGGCTCTGAGGGTCTTACCGCAACTTGGCGACCACCAGTTCCTTGTGGAGGAGGAGCAGGCGCCTCTCGCTCCTCTTGCGGCCCCGGGTCAGCCGCACGTCTGCGCTCAGCACCGGCTCGGCGTCGCTGAGAGCCTCCCTGCAGAGCAGAGAGCGGCGGGCATGAGCAACGTCAGTGCTGCGTGGCCGAGCTGTGCCCGTGTGTCCCCGAGCCCTGGGGGAGCCCACCTGGAGCTGCAGCAGCAGCTGGCCTGGCCCATCCTGCCCGGGAGAGGAGGGCCCTGGCCGTGCAGCGAGGAGGGGGCCCAGCCGGCGACGGGGAGGCTGGGAAGCGGGGTGCTGGTGCTGTGGCAGCGCTGCTGGGCCAGAGGCTGCCTCCTGCCAGCGCCGCTGCGTGCCAGCACAGCTCTGCCCTGCTGCCTGTGGTGGCCGTGGGCTCCCCGTGACCAACGGTCTGAGCCCAATGGAAAGTGGGCGGGGCCTGGGGGGGGCGGGGCTGGGGCCCTCTCCAGTATGGCCGGCCCTGCCTTGCCCGGGGGAGCCCCGAGCAGGACAGGGCAGGGGGCAAGGACCACCTCCCTGCGCCTGCGGCCAGCGCTTTCACCTGGCTTTTTGACAGGGTCCCGCTCAATAAAAGAAGCTGTTTTTCCTAGAGATGACCATTGTGGCTAGAGGCAGACTCCTCTTGGTGGAGGCCGGCCTAGCCGTTGGAAGGCCTCTGGCACACAGGCCGTGCTAGGCCTCAGGCCCCAAGGCGCTGGAATTGGAGCAGGCCCACCGGGAGGAAAAACTTCCATTTTTACCAAAAGACGGGGGGACTAGCAGCAGTAAAGAGCCGCTCGGGTCCTGCCAGGCGCCACAGGGAAATGAAATGTGTGGTGAGCTTCGGCAGGAATTGTGGTGCCCCTGGAGCACCACCCTTGCTTGGGAAGGCTTTATCCCACCTGGGTGTTAAGGCTTCACCCTTGGCGATCAGGGCTGGATGAGCACCACCCAGGAGCCCCTGCCCTGTTAGCCATGACCTTCACCCAGCCGGTGGCCAACACGGCCAGGGGCGAGTTTGTGGGGTAGGCC